>NW_025110678.1:438153-465797 GCF_011392965.1 Frieseomelitta varia
AACATCGAATATCGGTTGACTTCGACGCTAGGCGCACAGCCACTTGCGGCTTGTACGAGTGAGTGTTCGAAACTCGTACTCGAGGGACTCTAGGCCGCTACAAATGATTTAAAGTCCATTTGATTTCATCGATATTTTATATTTTACAGTACGAATAACGTATTTTATGTTTCACAGTATAAATTCGAACGTATCGCGAAGTGAATGTTGCGTGTATTTTATACAATGCGAATACGTTGTCAAATCATTATGAATTAAATTGTATAAATAGAAATTCATATACTTCAAGATTTTACGTAAGATTTGTGGTACGTGATTATTCTCGCACATGTTGTCGAATTGTTTCTTTTTATTTTTCTCTGTTGCTACAGTCATGCATCGTGCAGCCAACGCAACGTAAAATGTATCAATTAATAAAAAAAAAAAATAAATAAATAAATTTATCGTCGGCATATCGTTTTTAATGAAAAAAACTGGTTTCAATATATTTCGCGTTGCGAGTCTCGTTATTTGCGCGTGTACGCTCTTACAGTAGAATTTTTGGAGAAAAAATTATTGAAACATCCAAAAATTAAAAAAAAGAGAAACTCATTTGAAAATAATTGCGACATTTAAATGTAAGAGCAATGAATAAAATAACATGAATAGGACATATGCAAATATAATCAAAACGGAAACTGAGATTAAAAACGACCCGTAGAAACAATGCTCCGATATTATCAGTTGCAATAATTTATGAAATATTGACACAGATATCTTTCGCGACGGTTTTATAGAGAAAAAGCGTATTGACTCTGCAAGTATAAATTAAAACTAAAAAAAGCGATTCAGGTAGTAAAATGCCCAGTAAATTGAAAATTATCGTGGAAAGATATTTTCTTTTAATTGGTCATTGGAAATATCGATGAGACCATTCTCTCGACAATATCGACAATTGAGCAAATATGGGACGAAAAAGAAAATGTTTCATAGAGACAACATTTGCCCTATGGGCAATGCAAATCTTTTGGCAACTAAATAATGAAACACCGACAGCCCGTATAACGTATGAACATATGAAAACAAAGTGTTGCTACCTGAAAAAAATGTACAAAGCACGCAATCTACGTAGTTACCGAAATAATAACGGCTCATCAAGTATTTCGACTGAGACACAACCTCTTGTAATTCCTGCGAACGTTCTTGTAATTCCTGCGTTGCATATCGTAGCTTCTCGACTTCTAGCATTCCCTCCAAAAGAAGGAGGAAAGAAAGACAGAAAGGAGGAGGAAAAAGAAGAAAGAGAGGAAGAATTCCAACAGACGTCTCGAAGAGACGAAGATTCTCGATCTAAGTCTCGGTTCTCGATCTAAGGTGGCTCGTTGGAGAACACATCTTCTCGCGGGCTGCAGGTGCTCGGTTTCGTCGTTTTGCCATCGGAAAGCTGTCAGACACAGGCAGTTTCTTATCGTGCCGGTGATCTTCCATAAAACAAGTCGGAAAAGGGCGGATGTTCGCCGCCCGTTTTCTCCCCTATTGCCAGCTTCCGTTGGCAATCGAATCGCTCGTTTTTCCCTCCGCCCCCCCCCCCCTCTTCTCTCTCCCTCTCTCACTTTCTATCTATCTCTCCCAATGGTTTCGCGGTTTGTTAAAAATGATCGCGATACCAGACAAATACGCGCCGGATGAAAACTTCTCGCGTCATCCGCCGGTTTTTTCGCGTTGTGCTAACTTTTCCGATCAAAGTGCAGATAGAGCGTATCGAGGAAAAAGGAGGATCTCTCCGGCGACGCGATACTCCCCCGTGGGAAGCTCCCAAGTGGGAATTCAAAAGGGAGCGAGAGAAACGTCAAGGCTTGTTCCCTCTGAACAATTCCGCGACACGCCTCGTTGCTCCACTCTCTCAAGTTTAATCGTGCAACTTGTTACTCGCCAGTGTTGCACGCGATTTTTTGTTGCTGTTCGAAATATTTGACGACAGTCTCGTTGCGTTGAGTTTCAACTTCGAAGTTCTCGAAGGCACGGATGATTTGAAATTGTCAAGGATGATTCACGACTGGTGCCTCTGCTTGTATGCCCTTGGGGCTCGATGGACTATTCACTGATGTGAGAAATAAATAACTATGCTGGATTCTGTCTTGATTTTGCTGTTCACTAAGCCTGATGGCTTGAATGTTACTCCTATGATTTATTGTCAATTTAACTACCATTTTGACTCTACTATAATTTCTTGTTATAACGAATACTGGTTAACTAGGTAGAAAAATTGCTTTTGCTAACTTTAATTTTAACTTTTTAGCTTGTTTTGAATGTATAACTGTTTGTATTGCGTTATTTACGTACGAGCGAGATCGCATTTCCATTTTGCGTCATTACGTGGTAATATAAAAGTCTGTTCCTTCTTTATGAAACGAAATATCAGTGTAATTGCGTTTCACGTTGTTCTTGTTAATTATCTCGAGTATCGGCAAATTTCATTTCAGTAAGGAAATTATTTCGTATCGGACATTTTAATGGAAATTTTATTGTGTCTTTTACACGTTAACCGAGATCGTTGTTTCATTGTCGATGGTTGAAAAACCTGTGCCTTATTTATGAAATCATCAGTGTAATTAAATCTCCCGTTGTTCCTGTTAATTATCTAGAACATCGGTAAATTCGGTCCAGCCACATAAATAAAAATAAATTATTTCTGAGCAATAACTTTCTTAAGACTCGAAAAAGTAACTAATTCGTTGCATAAATTAACATGCGTATTGTTTTTCGAATTTACCAAAAAAACGAAATATCAGTGTAATTGCGTTCCACGTTGTTCTTGTTAATTATCTCGAGTATCGGAAAATTTAATTTAATTTCAGTAAGGAAATTATTTCTTATCGGATATTTTAATGGAAATTTTATTGTCTTTTACACGTTAACCGAGATCGTTGTTTCATTGTCGATGGTTGAAAAACCTGTGCCTTATTTATGAAATCATCAGTGTAATTAAATCTCGCGTTGTTCCTGTTAATTATCTAGAACATCGGTCCAACCACATAAATAAAAATAAATTATTTCTGAGCAATAACTTTCTTGAGACTCGAACAAGTAACTAATTCGTTGCATAAATTAACATGCGTATGGTTTTTCGAATTTACCAAAAAAAGAAAATATATATATATATATATATATATATATATATAATTCCAAAATTCTCTGTGACTCGTATGATCCTAAATCATACAAGTCACAAACTTGCCATTTTTTTCCAAGACAGTATTTTATATCGCATTTACGTGTTACGAAGTTTCGTCCGTCCATCATCAATCACCAGCGTGTTGCCAAGTAGAAACAGACACGACAGTACGGGGACCTTTTCTCTCTCTTCTTCTTATCGTTTTCTTTCTTTGCCTGGTATTGACCCAAAAAAAAAAAAAAAGAAAAAAAGATCCAGGAGACCATGACGATGAATTCCCTTGAATCATGACGGTGTGATACGATCCCGCTCGCGTCCCTGCGCGCTCGGTCAAGCGACAAAGATGAAAGGGTTGGATGTGGAAGTCTCACCTTGTGGAAACTCTCAAAAGAGTATTGACCAAAAAAAAAAAAAAAGAGAAGAAGAGAAAAAGAAAGGGAGAAGAGAGAAAAAAGAGAAGAAAGGTGAAAAAAGAGACGCAGAGTCCGCCATCCAGGGAAACTGGACGATCCTCGGGAAATTCCATGGCGTTATTACGCGTCTTCCGCGCCACATATAGCGGGGAAAGAATAATGGCCGTTTCCTGCGTCGACTTTCCAGCCCCTGCTCGAAATGAAAAATCCGGGAGACACGTCGCCGATTCGGGCATGCGCCCAAGTAACGAAACACCGAGTGCCTCGGCATCTCCATTTTTTCCCCCTCGCAATATTATCCAACTGAAGATAAATATCGCGACGCAACACCCCCCCGTCGGACGGAGCCTTAATCCGTGTTTGCCGAAGAAGTTGGCGGTCGCGCGTTTTTCTTGATTTAACCATCGAGTCACGCCGCGAGTTTACCCGGCCCGATGAAGTTAAGATCGAGAAAGGGAATTTCTCACAGAGAAGTGGTCTCTCAGGATTGTGGCGAGAGTTTGCCCGGCGATTACCGCTCGCGATATTAAGAGATGTTGGGTAATTTACGAATTTCGAAGTTTACTGAAATCGTTCTTCTTTTTTCTTTTTTTTTTTTCTTCTTCTTCTTCTTCTTCTTTTTCTTTGAGAGTTGTACATTGAGGCAGGAATGATGGTTTAATTAATTTTCGTCTACGACGAGTGCTGGGAATAAAAGTTTGGTTAAGGGAATATTATCTTATCGACCGTAGAAATTTTACTTTTTCTCCTTTTTTGGCTTAACCAATGGCATCGAAAAGGGACTTTCAAATACTTGAACTACAGCGGTTGTCAGAATTGTTAGAAAGATTTTGTGTAATTATCACGTTGACAAACTCTTTGAATGTAGATTTCGAAATATCTTACAAGGTATTTTAATTTTCCAATATTCTCGCGTTAATCACAGTATTAGGTATATTAAGCTGTTTAGAAGCGAAAGAAGATTTAATCGGGATTAAACATATTGGCGAATTTTCTCTCTAAAAAGCCCTCCTTGGTAATATATTATCTCAAACAGTTTTTCACAGCTTTTCTTTTTTAAATGATATTTAATGTACTTAAATAATAATCATAAAACTATACTGTATTCCAGTGAGCGAGATAGACAAAAAAATTTCTTCAATACGCGAGTTTCTAATTTTTCCACCTTTCATTAACAAATTTCCCACGTTTCTCGTTAATTATTCCTTTGCCGTCCAATTAACAACAGTATCTGCTCGAGCATCCCGTTATTTGATAAAAATTAATAATAAAAGCGTTAAATTTTCAACCTATCGAATGGTACGTTAATCCCCTTTCGTTATTCGATAAAAAGAATTTTCTGTTTTACGCGTTACGCGTTTTAAATAAAAAAGGAACGTTGCGAATTTTCCATCCAACCGGACGCACGTTCAATCTCCTTTTGTTATTTGATGAGAATTCATAAAACGTTACAAATATTCGATCGATCAAATATACGCCATACGAATATATACACGTCTCTATCGAATATCCCCCAAAAAAAGAAAAAAAAAGAAAAAGAAATCGCACTGCGTTATTAACGGCTCTCGGGAGATTTGTCTCGAAGCTGCGCACTTCTCTTGGAAATCTCTGCTCTTCGCGGGCCCCGCCGGAAGCGCGTGCACGGCTTCCGCCACCGCGGCGAAATTTTGAAAACGCTGAACACGCGTGCGCGATCACGCCGCGCTGATATTCACTTTGGCCCTCGTACACGGACCCCCGTTCATCGGGTGAATTCTGGAAATCTCTCGCGGCCGAGGCCACCGGCACCCGGTAACTTGCTACGAGCGGAGCAGAGATAATCGGCAAATCGGAGAAACTTTGTCTATTGTGCGCGGCGGCAAGTTCGCGGCGAGGAAGGGATCCCAGGAAACGGGGGAGGCCCTGATAATTCTGATAAGAACGGCAGGTGTACAGGAGTCTGTGTGTGTGTGTGTGTGTGTGTGTGTGTGTATGGGCACGTACACATGCACGTATATGCGCGCACATGGCACACGTAGACGATAGAGACGGCTGTTAAAGGACAAGTAGGAATACGCGTGATAGGACGAGTTAGCAACTTAAATGGCCCGTGAACCGTAGTTGGAATTACTTGTTGTCTAGTTGCTAAATATAATACGAGAGGACAATTCCAGATACGCGTCTATATCTGACGCGGTAAATTACGGTTTCGAGTGTCTTTGGAGACGCGTGTAGAACGCGTTTGCAACCAGCCTCGCGTTTCTAACATCGTGATAGCGGATCGCAGAAAATGCAAAGCTCTTTGAAAAAAAGGAATGTCCTCGGAGTCTATTTGGTTGGTGTATGAGAATAGTTTGCTTTCCTTGGAGTTTTAAGATTATTATTATTACTGAAACTGTCGTTATTATAATTACTAAATTCGTTTATTTCTTTCAAAGAACTTGCGTCGGAAATATCGATTATCACATTACTGATGTGTGATTTGTCGTCTATTGCTGGAATTCTCTTTTCGTATATCATGTTTATATTATATCGTAATCACCGTTCTTTTGACCATTAAATAACAAGTATCAAAAAGTCGACGAAACGACTTATTTCTCACTTTTTCTTCTGTTGTAATCTACAAAACTCGAGACGACAATACCTGTAAAAGTATTTCTCAATTCACATCTCTGTTATCCTAACCTCACAAACTTGCTATTAAAACGCAGACAGTTCAAAGATCAAATCTTCGTCGTCATCAAGTTTAACTTTTTTCTTAAAGTAGAAACCTACGTTCCCATTTCGTTTCCATTCTCAAACATTTACACGGTCTTAATTTCCATATGAAACGAAATGTCGGAAATTTATCGGCGGAGAAATATCACCGTTTGTAAAACATACAGCGATGGAAATTCATTGGACTCGCGATTCCATCGGAAAGCGCCGCCAAGTGTGTAACTTCTAACGTTTCATTAACCTATTTCAGTATACATGTCGCGTGCGCGATCAAGCTCGTTAGCATAGTCTCGTCAAGTGGGAATCGTGTCTTCTTTTTCCCTTTTCCCCTCCCCCCCCCCCCCCTCCCTTTTTTCTCGTCGTCGAGTAGCTCCGCGAGAATCGTCGGACTTTCTTCGTTCCCGACCACTCGAGATCTCGCAGAGGGAGTTTGGTTACATTACGAGTCGAGGTGCTTGAAACTTTTCGAGTGAAAAATAATTCCTGCAATATTCGAGTCTTCCAGGAGAATTTTCTCGACGACGAGTAGCGAACCGTTCCTGTTGACGGCCCCGGCGAGTTACGTGCCGACTTCTGCAGAACTTTTTCCAGCGCGGGGGGAATACGATGCGGGAATAGGGGACAGGACGGGGGGAAAAGACATCTTGAAATAATTAATAAGTACACACGACGCCTCTATGACACGTGCGACTTCTTTGTTGACGGCTGAACCGTGGCAAAGGAAACTGTAGATAAACTTCACACGCGCGGATATAGAATATTTATAATTGGAAAGTCGGTGGTTCCTTGGATTTTTCTTTCATGGCGAATTCGAGAAACAGATTTGGAATTGTTTTTTTTTTTTATCTTAGAGGGAAGAACATTTAACGCGTTGAGGATCAAACAGTATAATATATAGTACTGTCGTGAGTAATTTAATTTCTTCGAACTTTATAAAATTATCAATTCTGCGTGGAACATAAAAGTTGGAATTTTCTTTCGTACCGAAAAGATGATACGCCAAGAAAACTCTGATCCTAAACGGGTTAGTAAAATGATTCTTAACTAGAACAGATTTTTATTGTTTCTCGTTGTAATCCTTTAATTATTATTATTATTAATCAGAGAAATGAAAAGATTCAGTAATAACGAAAAATCAGTTTATCATTTCGTCTAAAGAAAATGAGGGAAAAATACTATATTCTTCTAGAAGTATCCTCCAAAATTTGTTGCAATCAAAACAATCGTTAATTGACTTGCCTCATTTAATTTAAAAGAAGGAATAAATACAAAAACTTGAAAAAAAGACTTTATACTTGTATCTAGTACAACTATAAAGAATTATACGTATTAAATGTTTAATTTTTTGATGCCAAATGTAGAAGGAAAAGCAGAAAATATATTAATTTCCCAATTACTTTCTTTATGGTCCGTAGAAAATACTAAATGACCAAATTCTCGACGCAGAACTCTCTGTTCATTAAAATTTAAACTTTATACTAAAATATTGTAGTATCGCAGCTTTACGAGAGGGAGGTTTCGTTTTACAGCAAAAGTACGACTCGAGGGGGAAAACGAACAAGATCTATCGGGGAAGCTCTTAGCAACGTAGAAAACCACTGCATTTATTACATGTGGGTCGAATTATGGGGTAAACTTGGTATATAAAATAGCGCGAATGAATGGTAATAGGTAGGAAAAAGGGAGCCTTTCTTAAATATAAGAAGACTTTAATACGTGATATATCAATTTCCTCTCTTACTAAATATTTTTCAGCCAATAATAATAAATATTTTACTCGTAACGTTTAACTTCGTAAATTTTCGAAATCTTGACATTCTTAGAAATGCAATCTACTGATAATAAATCTTCTATTACTCGTTACATTTATGTTTCGTAATCTTTAAAAGAACAACAAACCCTTTCGAACGAATGGTTTAAAAAGAAAAGATTTTTTGACAAAATGTATAGAAAAAAGATAGAAAAAAATTTCTAATGCTGTAAAGAACGCTGTAAATATCTTACAAAATGTCATTCAAATCCCTAAAAACACGCTATTGTAAATCTCTAAAATTTCAACGAAGAATTGAAAAATTTTTAAATGGTTGGTCGTTTTATTGTTAACCTTCGTTTTAATTTCATTACTAACTTCTATCAACAAAAAAAAAAAAAAAAAGAAAAAAACAAGGAAGTGTCAAATATAAGATAAAATGAATCACCGAAAATTTTAGTAATCAAACACAAATTGCCACAGTCGTCTGTAATTCAAGGATTCGCCGAGGAGAAGAACGCGAATCGTTCATGGAAAGTTAATGTTTATAGATGACACACGGGATATTCTCGTTCGTCGACGTCAATTTGTTAGACGAAAGACGCGTTACAGCCTGGAGCGAAGGGTGTGCATCCTGCGGTTAGCATCGTGGGTGAGGGTGTCATCTGCACGGATGCAACACCTCCGTGTGTGCATAGGATGGAAACTTCGCCGGCATCATTAGTCTGTCCGAGGCCGGCAAGCAAGCGTAATCTATATAATAATAGACGTTAACTTGTTCGAACCAATACGAGGAGTCGATAATACCGTGGCCATCTGTTGCCTACTTTATCGCGAAAACCCTTCTGCATACTTGTCGCAACTTCGGCATGTGTATTTCCGAAGGGAGGAACAGGTTCTCCGATTATGGTTGTTCGTATAGTCGACGAGTTGTTTATTATTGGGGCGCAGAAAGTTATGTCTGAACCGTGCTAATCAACTCTATCGAAGTTTATTGTTATGGTTTTGAAGATATTGTATATATTATCAGAATTTGTAAGAAATAAAGTTGGACGCATTAGGGCTGTGCATTAGGGTGCAGAAGGTTACGTCTCTAAAGTTACGAAACTAACCAACTCACAATGCCAATTCATTTCGTGTCAAAGTTTGTTATCATTAGTTTCAAAAAAATTAGACATTTATCATGAAAATGTGAATATTGATAAAAAAAAAGAAGGAATATTGATGTGTTTAAAATTTGAACTAAAAAGTAAATTTCATGTTAAATAGGACAATTTTGGTAATAATTTTGGTAAAGTGTAGCAACTAGAATTAGCCATGTTGTCATAAATACAATGTAATATAATTAACAGAAACATATTTTTATTCGTGTACATTCATAATTTGCAGACTGACTTCATTTCATAAATACTTTGCAAGTGTTTAGTCCTGTCTTTCAAAAGTTCTTCAATCTTCAAGCTAAACTTCGCGATCAAATTTTAAGAGACTGAAAGTTTCGTCAAACTTATGAAAAATATTGCCTCGATTTTGTTCTACGGGCATTCCAAACAGCATTTTAATTTCATTTCGCCAAGTTTCATTTTCTTACCGTTACAACCGGAATTACCTCGTGCAATCACGAAAAACTGAAAGTTTCAACAAACTCGAGTCGATGGAAGGAACTGCAGAGCAAATCAAAGGAGGACACGAGATCTTAATTTCCGCGTGATATCGCGATTTCACGGATCGAACGCGATATTTCCTAAAATATCCACGTCTCGGGAGCTACTTGTACACGCTGAGACTTCGTTCGGGCAGAGCAAACGATCCGGAAGCGAAACTGGCGGAAATACACACACACACACACACACACACACACACACACACATGCAGCGACTCGAGGCTAAATACGGCTTGTAAACGTTTCCGATAATTCGAGACGGTTGATCGAACGGCGCGAGATCGCGAAGCATGATCAATACATCTGCGGCGAACGGGTCGACACTCGATAAAAAGGACAGGGAAGTTTTCGAATGGAGGAAACGCGCGAGAAGGGGAGAGAGGCCGCGATACGATATCGAGTAGAGCAACGATTCAAACGTTTGGAGCCTCGCCAGTCTGAGTACGTGAACACGCCTGGATGAAAGGAGTGTTACACGAGAGAGAAAGGCGACAAAAGAAACACCTTGCGCGAGAGAAAGGAAAATACTTGTCGCTCTTTAGTCAGTAAAAATTTGTATATTCGTATCGACAAGCGTTTGATGAAGCAGCACGAAACTCTCGTGAATTTATCTCTCTCTCTCTCTCTCTCTCTCTCTCTCTCTCTCTCTCTCTCTCTCTCTCTCGTGCGAGAGGCTGACTCGCGTATGTTCGAGTTTAATTTTTTCTTATTTTCACGTTGTCGAAAAATTCGGGATTTATGAAGTATTTATCGAGTAATCCCCAAACTCCGATTATGGAACGTTATTCGAGCAAATATTTGATTTTTCTTTTTTTAATACAGGTGGAAATTCAAAGGAGAACAAAATTTAAGAATGAAATTTAAAAGTGAAACGAAAGGGTAACACGATACGAATTGCCCGCGGAGGATTAACGCGTTTAACGCGTCGGGCTATAAATATTCATGTGTACGTACGTTCGTCTTCCTGTCAGAGTTTAAAATTTAGATTTAAAGTTCGCAAATTAATTGATATGTAAATGGAAAAATTTATTTTTGCGTTTCGCGTTATAGATATAGATAGAAAAGTCGGGAATTCAAACTGCCTATTTAACAAGAATAGTGGAATTAAGGCTATAAACAGAGAGAATTCATGGGATATATATATATATATATATATATATATATATATATATATATATATATATTCTCTCTAGTGAAATTTCAGAGTGTTAAGAGACGAGAAAAAACACGGTTCGATTGGGACAGGCGCGAAAGTTCAGTGACCAGTGTTTTCAAAGAAGAAACCCGCTCGCCTCCAATTACCGCGTTCGAGAACCCGTTCTCGCGTCTGCATAATTCATGAGCTCCGGAAGCGGGCCACCGTATAAATCCCAAAATTCCGATAGCTCGTTTTCCCGCAACGTTATTTGAATTCCGTGGGAAGAAAGAAACGTAACGATAGGAATTCCAACTCGCTTAATAAAAAAAGGGGAAAATAAGAGGAAATAGGGAAAAACTAGAATTTCGTCTGTCAATGAGCAACAGATGCAAATAAATAAAAATTTAAATGCAGTAATTCTTTCATTTAGAATACCCTATCGTGTTCTACTTGCGTGGACTGAACTATATTTATATTTATAAAGATTGAAATAAAAATAATAATCAGTAGTATCAAGAGATTAAAATTACAAGGAGTAACGAAGGCTCCGTTAATTTTTTAACTTCGCGACTACATTAGTTTCTAATTAAGCCACGTCCTACTTGCCGCTATAGTTACAGTTATGCCGCAGTTATTCCACCAATTATTCAGTCAGATTCTTACGAGTAGATTGCAGACTCTTGTACAAATTTTACGACTGTTCCTTAGTAAAGTAAATTTCTTCCACCCTCTAAATTATATCACGCATATCCTGTATATTCTTGCACATTTAAATTCCCCATGAATGTATCCGCAATCTACTCGCGTGCAATACAGATACACTTCATCGTTCAACTTTCACAATTCATCGAAAACGACACGCACATCCTCCACAAGCAAGCTAAAACTAAAAGACAGCTAAAGAAACGAAAAAAGAAAAAAAGGAACAAATAAGAGGAAATTAATTTCCAGATCAGACAGGATTCTAAAACACCTCCGTCTCCGTGCTCCCCCGTACGCAAAGTAATTTCTTCTCTTTTCTTTTTTTTCCTTTCTACCCGTGCAATTAGCCTGACAAGGGGGTGGGGGATCGCGGCTGGGCAAAGGTCCCTTATTAACCATTTCGTTGTTATCGTTATTGTAGCCGCGCCACAATTTCGGCAGAATTACACGGAGCCTACTTTATTTTAATTATTCTTTTATACGGGCCGCTACGCGGTACCATTCGCGGTCGCGGCCGTAGAAAAAGCAAAAGGGACGCGCACCACCACCGCGGGTGGACCACTAGCGGTAGTAGACGAGAGAGGGGAGGTGGTGGAGGAACGACGAGATGGTTAGAAGGGGGACGAGCAGGGTGAGAGAGTCTACGAGAGAAAGGAAGAAAAACTGGCCGGCGGTGCGGCGACGCCTTTTATTTTTCGTTGTTGCACGGGCAGCGCGCCGCGTGTACGCGACCGTTTCCAGCAGAATTCAGGGATCCGCGCGCCGCTGTGGCCGGCATTTATTGCGGCCACCCCCAAGGGTGCATTTATATTCATAAGCATAATGGGGCATCGTGACGTATACGGTCGCGGCACGCTCCAACTCCGTCCCTTCGCTCTTTCATCATTATTAATTCCACGGGGCCCCGTTGCCTCCCTCGAATTCGCCTCTGCTTTCGCATTCTCCACCTTCGACCCTCCACAGCCACCGTCTACCGTCTTCGAACACACTGTGTGTTCGACCGTCTGGCTCCGGCTTTGGCTCTGGCACCAGGCGGTGGAGTCTCACGAAATGAAAATTGGTAGTTGTATCGAAGACGTTGACTGAACTCGCTGCAGCGAATTGTATATATATATATATATATTTTTTTTTTCTCTTCGCGAGTGTCACGACAGATTAAAATTTATTACTACTGCAGATTTAAGTTTTGAAAATGTCACGTTGCGTTTGCGTAATTTTTTGACAAGGTGAATTTCATCGTTTGGACAATTTTCAACAACCGTAACGACGCTCTTTCAACGTTCTTGTTTTACTTTGTTTTATTGGACTTACCGTTTAGTAATAAATATTATTATCCTCCGGTAACATTGGTCATCGTGGCAGACAATATGTTAAAAAAGTAAAAGTCTTGAAATCCATAAGACGAAGTCCTCGAATCAATAATCAGTCAAATACTTTTCACTTCTTTGAAACGATATTTTAAGACAACGATAGTTCGGACGACGATCGAGAGTAATTCCACGTAGAAGAACAAATATGTAATGTGCAGTATAAAAATTCTACGTAAGAGAACAAATATAACGGACGATGTTAGAATAAATGTTTAAATTTTTAAATACTCTCTGCAAGAATGAAGAATATAGTATAACGAGCGTGCAGCGTTCCAACGCAGTTCTCCCGCCGCAGTTAAACGGTCGTTTGAAAACAGTGAGCAACATTAAGATTCCCGTGACGATTGCAAGCTTTTTGCCCCTCTCTATTTACGACTTCACGTCTCTCGATCCATCCCTGCGGCTGCTTCTCGATCTGTCTGGGCACCTCGTCGCTCCACCACTTCACCGCCGTCACCCTTTAAGCTTCGCTCGCCGATCTATCCTATCCTATGCTCGGTTCGTCGTCAGCTGGCAGACTTTGCGTTTATTAGCTTTACAGCTCCCTGGCTCCTGTTGGCTGTCGCGTAACGATGCCGGAGGAGAGTCGTTCGCCCCGGAGGAGAGCGTTCTAATCGATATGCGATGCCGTGTGTTGCATGCAAACCGCGGCACCGTTGCGTCAAGTACGCGAGAGGGATGCACTATCAAGCCCACTCGGCAAATGGCCGACCTATTATCGACTTTGCGTATGTACCGAGTCTCTTTCTCCCAACAGAAAAAGAAAGGAAAGAAGAAAAAAGAAACACCATCTCCTCGGTGAAGAAGAGGCCGCTGGAATTCCGGGCACGTTTTCCTCTTGGTACCCTGCTCTCGCGAAAACACGGGACGAGACTTCGTAAAGTGTCGCAACTGGATCGTAGATTCGAATTCTTCGCTTACGTTACGTTACACCGTTTGAGTCAGCCCGGCGTTAATTATTGTCGGCCGCGCATATTCGCAGATTAATCTGCTGGACAATTTTTCCTGGGCTTCCCACCGCACTTAATTCGGAGAGGGGGTGAAATTTACTTTATTAAAGGTGCAAAGATGAAAAATTAAAAATGAAACGAACCGGCGAGATCCGGGCACGAGAGAGATTGAAATTTAAAAAGATCGCGAATTACAAATGAAAAATTAAAAATGGAAGATTGAAATCACGCTCTGCGCGCTCCGAAATATTTTCTCTTTCTTTCTTTTCTTCTTTTTTCTTTTTTTTTTTCTTCTTTCACCCAAGCGTGGCGGGCGAGCGAGATCTCGATGTTAATGGGCTGTTGCACACGCGTGATTCGACACGCGAACGCCCGCGTTGAGCGTGTGTTGCTCGCAAGCGAAGAAGAGCTCGCTCTGACAGCGAAGCGTCCGATGGAATTCTCTTCTCTTTGTTCGCGACCCGATAATGAAAAACAGAGTTATTGGACTTCTGGCTATGCTTTGACACCTTTGAATGAATATTACACGTTTGGCGACTGACGGAGGCAACGAGGAACGCGGCTGCGAATGAAATTACGCGTGAAATACCAACGCGGCTAGCTGAATTTGGTCGCGTGATTTTCGCGAAATTCGCTTCGTTTAGTCGAAAACAGTCTGAAAGAGTGAGAGAGAATGATCGAGCATTTTTTTTCACTATAATTGATGACACGTTGCAATAAAAATTAATAATGTTGTGATTTCGTTTAGTTAAAATTACCGTTGCAGTGTATTCTACAGATTATCTGGAAAATGATTGTACAAGTTGTTACCAAAATTTTACGAAATCGTGAGAAATTATTCATGGCGATTGGCTGAAATTGCATATCGTACAAATTCAGTCAATAAGGAATTATGCACGATAATCGACATTAAAAGTTAATAGTAAATGTTGCGAATTCGTTCGATTGGAATTATTGTTGCAATATTATTATCTTGAAAGTGGTTGAATTGTTGCTAAAAGTTTACGTCGCACAAAATTATGAGAAATTGTTCACGGTAATTGACGACACAGTAAAAATTAATAGTTTCATGATTGCCATTGCAACATATTCTATGATACACACCTTGTAAATGATTGTTACATATCTTACAGAACAATAAAAAGTTATGCACAATAATGTTCATCATTTTCATTGTATCGTTTTCATTCTAAGAAATCATTTAAAGAAAATTATAAATTATTTCAAGGGAATTATAATTAATCACGTTTTTTCTAACCATCCATGTTTCTTCTAATTGCAGAAAAACAGAAGATTGTAATCATTATCTCTAAGAATTTATATTAACTTCCAATTCTAAATTGTTTCCAAAAATCCAACTGAGTAAAGTTTCCAAATATAACAGTGGAAGCTAAGAAATAGAAATTTATATTCATTGATTGCATTGTTTCTCAACTGCGAATAATTTCAATTCACTTCAATCCCCCGAATATATACGTAGTAATGATTAAAAAGATGATTTAAAGTAATTCACAATTACCGTATCTCCTCTTCATATTATGTTCGATCATTTTTAAATCTTTGCTCCACTTCAATTTCTTTCGCCCTTACGAACGTACGTGATACGAGAGTTCAGAAAATAAAAATTCACAGCTTTAGAAACTCTACAAAATTTATAATCGTCACCGCCGGCTCGACACTAATTTTCAATCAGCAAATCCCCTTTCAATCGTGTCGAAGACGCCAAGAAATTTCTATTTCTCTGCCCCATCGCGAGAGGTCGCATTTTATCGAAAGCAGAATCAGAAACACGAGCAACCATTAATTACGTTTCTTTCGTTTACCCGCCGTAAATTAATAACCCATGGACGAAGAAATCTCAACGAATCGCGCGTGCTTGTCTGTTGCAGTCTGCAGTCAATTTAGCAGAGGGGTGTTCTCCATGCTGGGCGCCGTGAGTCCGGATTCGTTCGACACCCTCCATTCTTACAGCAACACGTTTCAGATGCCTTTCGTGACGCCCTGGTTTCCCGAGAAGGTAAATAGCGCGATCTACCCAGCCTGGCTAAATAAAAACTTATAATACCGCCAAAGGGGAAAAAAACTCGCCGATATTTATTCCTATCTTGCCAACCCTCTATATATGTGTGTGTGTGTGTGTGTGTATGTGTGTGTGTCTGCTTATTTTCACTTATCGGCCTTCGACGTTTATTTTTATCGCCTTTGCCGGGGCTCACCTGCGCCGATAAAAAAGTTAACGCGAGCTTACGTTCAGCAAGTTTTATTAGCGGGAAACGTCTTTCTTACGGTGTGTGTATATATATATATATATATATATATATATATATATATATATATATATATATATATATATAATTTGATCGGGAGATTTCGATGAAAATGGAGCCACACTTTTAGCAAGTGAACCGTGGAGATAAGTGAAATTGACGGATTAATTTCTGCGATTTAAATTCCTCTGAATTAAAATCGGGATTAATTGTTCGCCGGGTGATTACTTTTTAATTTGTTAAATTGCTTTGATTAAATTTTTTTTAATTGCTCCGTATGAATGATAATCCCGGGGATATTTCCAGTTTAGAGCATTCCAGTTTCTGGAGGAGGATTGAAGCGAATTGCTTTTTAATCCGTTTAATTGCTTTGGTTATATTTTTTTTTTTTTTTTTTACTTACCTAGCGCGAGAAATAATTTTCCACTTGAGAGTAGCTAATTTCTACAACACGAGCTACTATAGATATTTCTAGCTTGGAGTATTTTCAAAATTACGCTTTCACGCCGTTGAAATTGAAGAAACGAAGAAACAAACTTACTAAAATTCGTCGAAAACGAGGAAACGTTCAGCTGCGAGAGAGAGTGAGAGTTATGAGAAGAACAAACACGTAATATCACTGTCGTGTTTAAGAATAACGCGAATAACACGCCTAACTTTAAAACATCAACAATTTAATTCAACTGAGACCCTAACTTAAATACCTAACAAATACTTAAATACCTTTTCTCCTTGCTTTTTCAAACAACCTCGTTAAACTCCTTAACTACCTACCACGTACAACACATGAGTGCATACTCGATTGACGTGCGTTAAATTCTTAGAAATTCCCGCAGGTTTATCCTCGTAGCGATCACGGAGCCACCCACCCAGTCAAACCAGTTTTACTTTCATTTTTTTCCTTCTCTCTCTCTCTCTCTCTCTCTCTCTCTCTCTCTCTCTCTCCTATTTTCCTCCTCGAATACGCAAACACGCATACGTGTGCAATCACGAGGATTTATCTTCACGACTATTCCCCGTATTAATTTATCCGGGAAAAGTAACTCTTTGATCCTATATCGGATGACACGACGAAAGGTTGACGCAGTATTTTCGTTATCTGTAAAAGTTTGATATCATGGAAATAAAATGTAGAATATAATTGGGCTGCACGTGTAAATACAATGGATCAAGAAAGTATTGGCACATTACTAATCTCTAGGTGACACCTTTATGAAAGCAAATGACATACTAGCAGAATCTGTTTCCATAAATAGTTCACTGCGTAGAGAATTAATGTCCACAGTAGAAATTTCCCATAATGCGTTGTGTAATGATAACATAAGAAATATAAAAGTTCGAGAGTCAAAGAAGTGCTTAATTTTTATCTAACGGCGGAATGTTGTTAGAAAAATTACAAAATATTCTTTTACAAATATTGGAAACATTGTCGCGCCGATGTTAGATAAAGAACCATTAAAAATACTTTGTATTCTGTTCTCAAATACATGATCGAACTGCGAAACAAACAATCAATAACTTTTTGATCCTCGAATTTTTATATTACTTGTATTGTGTAACTCGTTATCCACATAATCCCGGAAACAGGATTTTGTAAATGTATAATTTTTTTATTTTCACGAAAACGTTGCAAGGAAATACTTTTTTGATCCATTGTACTTTTGCACGGCGTTCGCGAAGTGTCGCAAGTCCATAGAGAAAAAAGGAGTAACAGAGCGATATGCGTTACCACGCGCGAGGAAATTCGCGTCGAGATCGATAGAGATTCATGGCGATGGTCGATAATTACCACGGTTCGACAGAGATTGTTCAATCGGCATACACCCTCGTTCGCAATCGGCACACGCACACCACCCCATAGATACAATTTACCCATAAGTACATAAATATGTATGGGGTGTGTACAAACATATTACAATTTGAATTTCGGAATGAATTGGCCCGGTGGAAAATTTATTTGCCGAATCGCGCAACCGGCGGTGTATTTATCGGGTGGTGGCTGTGGTAGCGCCACTGATATCGTGCAACCATATTGGATGAATGGCGGCGCCGTATATTCCAATGCCAGGACGTAAGTGTGCCGTTTTTTATCTGGCCGTGTATTTCGGTATGTACGTACGTACGTACGTGTAAGTACGCACGAGCACGCAGCACCAGCCGCGTAACGAACGTTCATGTCGTTTAAATGCTAATCGCGTGGTAATGCTAATTCGCTTTTTTTCCCCTCTTCCTCCTTCGTTCTGTCCATCCTTTCTCCCGGTTTCTCGACGCTACGCAGGGGCCGGTCAATTACGGTTCGCGAGAGGGGAAACGATCTATTTCATAAGAACAGATCTCTTTCAATTTCCACTGATCCCTTTGGTCTACTGTGGCTCGCGAAAGTATTTCAGCAAATACCATGGAAACTTGTTGTGCGTGAAACACAGTTGAGAATTTTACCCAGGCATTGCACGGATTACGTCGATGAAATTTGAAATCAATCTGAAAATGTGCACGTGTAAGTTTCTGCAGGACTCATGCTTTTTTTTTTTTATGTTCTGGAGGAATGAAAGAGGATGACTTATTGGAAATTTGAGAGATTTACATAGAATGACGCATTTTTAAAAGTTTGACCGATTTCTCGTAAGATATATTTTTATTGTATTTATTCTAAATTTCTTCCTATTCCCTGCACTTTAATTTCTCTAGATAAAAGTTTTACAATAGTTCTACCGTTAAGTATAACGCTTATCAAAAACGATTCCATCGAATATTCAAAGACTTTTATAATTTCCATCAAATATGAACTTATATTGAACATTTTGCATTTATAAGCATCTACAAACTCCAAGTCATTTCACACGTTTTTCAGATTTGTTTCAGAATTTATTTACCGACATTATCCAGATGTTATTATAATGCTAAGTTTCAAAATATTTCGTACTCTACGACTTTCGTGAACAATTGTACGATACAATTTTCTGTTGGTGTACGATAAATCAGCGACGTTTCTTCCTATTATATTTCCTTCTTCTTTTTCTGTCTCTTCGCAAGGATTTGAGGATTATTCTGTTACGGTGGATATTGGATGACCGAAAGTTGCTTTTGTGCTTATCTCAGGAAACTTTAATGGCTGACTATGGTCACTTTTACCAGAAAGAAATCTCAAAATGCAACTCTGACGTTTTTACGAGACGTGGTAGTGCTTGAAAAATTGATGCTAATGGCATACAGTTTTTAATAGTAGATGGTTCGATAATTCATGAAACATTTCCTCATAGTATTATGGATTTTGAAGCTGTGCTGTTGATTGAAAAGAAGATTTATGAAAAAGTCAGTTTTAGAGTTTCTTTCTGTCCATCGTGGAAAGACTGGCAAAATATATTATGATATATTACAGTGATTTACGTGAATATATTGTAATTGATTTTTAAAAATCATTGTATAGTCTGTAATCGTCAAGTCTCTTGTTACACGAAGATTTGCTGTTTATTCTCAAATCATTTAATTTCTTCAATTGAAAGCTTCCTTTAAACTTCCAACATTAATGGAAACAGTAATAAATAAATAAATATGGAATGGAATGTTATTTCTATGAATCAATATATAATCTAATGACCTAATAATACTCCCTTTCTTGTAAATTTCTAAATACCTTTTTACAGGTAATACAATGACCATTGTACCAATTATAATGCACTAGACTGCGAATGTTTATGCAATTATTTATTATTAAATATCATAATAAACACTTTACTCTTTCAATGAGCATTTTTCAGATACATATTAAACTGAGCATTTAATTTCCTAAAAATGCATCAATATTCACAGTCTGATTACAAAGTATTCGTACACTTGTTGCATAATGATAACACTAAAGATACTTATCGCACTTCTTGAACGCAAAGGGGACACCAACAACCCCGAACGATCGGAGCGTGATTCGCTTAAATCACTATTTCAAAAGGGGTGGAAAAGAAGCTGGCGAAACGTCGCGTGAGCGGGGAAAGCTTCGCCGTGGCGCACCTAGTCGTAAATATTTACGGTTACATTTGCACCGGAAGTGTTTCCGGCCGGTGTAGCCATCGAACGGCTCCGCTCAACAGTTCGCCGAACGTTCTCTCAGTTTTCGACTTCGTTCGCTCTCATCCTCCAACTCCCCCCGATTGCCCCCAAATCGAATGAAATGTGAAAGTCGAAAGCGCATAAGCACACGTCTTGTTCCACGTTACGTTCCAGGTTCTGACACCGTCCTCCGGTCTCCTGGATTTCGCCATAAGCATGCGTCCGGATTATCATCGCGCTATCATCGACACGGTGCGGTATTACGGCTGGAAGAAAATCATCTACCTCTACGACTCCCACGACGGTAAGTCGCCGACCTTCTCTCATGCATTTCTTATTTTACCGATAGGCCGCGTGCAGATCCTCGTTGTACACCGAGAAAGAGAGAGAGAAAGAGAGAGAGAGAGAGAGAGAGAGAGTGTGTGTGTGTGTGTGTGTGTGTGTGTGTGTGTGTGTGTGTGTGTGTGTTCCTATTTTTATGGCTAAGGATCCGCTTGGTCTCCAGTGGCCATTGGCTCGGTCGATACACCGGGAAATCGACGACCAGCAAAGTCGTCGTCGTCGGTTCAACGTTTGAATCGTAATCGCGGAATTGTAATGGGCACGCCAGCGGAACAAGAGAGTTTCTTGACTGGGGAGGATTGAGGTTAGCCATCGTGCGTATTTGCGTCGGGTTGGGAAGTCTTGCTTTTGTAACAAGTGGGACGCATCGTGTTCGTGGGATTAGCGGACTGCGGATTTTCATCTGTTTCTCGTGGAATGTTTGAAGACGGAGCGTCGAGTTTTATAATACAAATTTATGCACTTGGGAATTTCATTTCAAAAATGGAACTTTAATGAAACGTTATTTTTTTTTTTTTTTTTTATGTGCTGAATGTGTTATAAAAAACACTACACCTTGGGGGTTTCACATATATATTGCATTCTAAGCAATTTTTGCACTTTAAATCTTCTTATAAATTGATAATAGGTGAAAACATACGAAACATTGCTTTCGCTTGCAGGTAAAACACTTTGCATTTTCCATTTTTCGAACTAGATTCGCAAAGAAATGAAATGCGATTAGGTCATCTCTTTGAATTTAATTATATCGAGAGTTAAATTCATTGTTAGATTAATAAATATATAAATGTTCAATTTATATTATAATCAGGTTTACAATTTATACTATTAAAATATGTAGGTATAATTTATGGGAAATGCAAAGAAACGAAGAGAATGTATACGGGTAATATATTAAAAAGTACGTTTATGATTCGATGATTTTTTCCTCTCTGTTACACTTGCAAAGACGAACGTGAAAATGTATAATAATAAAGTAATGAAACATGGATTTTATACATTTATGCATTTATGCATTTTCTGAAGGTTTAAATGTACAGGAATGTTCAGAGTGTGTGCAACATACAAAAATACACTCGTACTTGACAAAATAAATTGCTTGCCATAATATCTGCAGTATATTATGCAAAAATTACATTTTAATTATTAAATTGCATTTTATCTTTTATTATATATTAAATTATATTTTCATATATTATTATGTATTAAATTACATTTTCTGAACACACTCCAAATTTTCGTATCTTGAAAGACGATGAAGAGAAAAAACTCAAGTATAGAAGTTCGAGAACTTCTGAATTTAAATATTCCGGCGGATGTCTTAACGGCGCTTGAATTAAAATATTTCAATGATTTCCTGGAAGTTTTTGAAGCATCGCAGGACAGCAAGAAAGTTGTTAGAGGTTGAAGATGTTGAATCGTTTGAAAATGTTGAATTGACTTCTTTTGAAGCTCGTGCCCTGTTTTATTCTAAAGTTTTACGCTAAAATAAATTTTACTTTTTTTTTCACGTTTCAAGATACGTTCAAAGGATGAAGATTGTATTTGAAATTTATCTATCTCACGTAGATCGAAGAGACCTTAAAAATTTAAAATTCATTCGCGACAAAGGCAGAAATTTGATTTTATCAGCGACATAATCGCTGTTCAATAGGTCGTCTAAGTTCAGTGTATTTTTATTTAGAACGCGAAACAATGTCGCTGATAAACACGACAAGAACCGCGACGTTTATTAGCGCCGTAAATATTAAATGACCATGGCCGATCCTTAGCACGTGCATGGAAGGGAAATGCATTTGCATGCTCGATTGCGAGCACTGTGTTAATTTTAATATCATAGCGACACGGTCTAGTAGTTCATGAAAATGGGACATTTTTTTCTTTTTTCTTTTTATCTCCGACGTGATTCAGTATGCAAACGAAAATGTGGGCGACATTGAGTTGTGCACACGCCAGAAACCATGACGGTGTAATAATCTGTGGCATTTTTCGCGGTTTACGTGATCCGGCATTCTCGCAAGGTGCACGCCTGTACAAGCGTTAAACCGATATAAAAATTCATCGACGGCATTGAGCTCGAATTAGTTCGATATTCAAAGTGAAAACGTTTAATGGAAAAATCCTTGGACCACGCTATTTTCGTCAAGGATATCCATCCTTCCAACGATCACGCGCGTAATAACTAATAATAATTATTACCCACGATTATCACGTAGGATCCTGTTAACTGCTGAAATGAATGAACGAATAAGAATATCAAGATTTCGTTTAAATTTCTTTTTAATCTCTCTCGTTTCGAACCTCTGAGTTCGCACAAAATCTTCTGCATCGGTCAGTGGACCGAAAATATGTTTGTGCATTTCTTCAGGAAACTTGAGATTCCAAAAATCCAGAGAACGATTGTGATCTGCAAACATATGAGAAACATCCAAAGTTTATTTCTTGCTGAAACAAATGTTTATTCAAATTTAACTTTCTAAATTATTTGCTTGTTTCTGGAAATGTGAAATTGCGTGGACATCTGCAGGAATTCGTGAAAATTTACTAGAAAACTTCTAAATTTCTTTAAAGTGGAGAAAGTTCTTCGTTAAACCTGTTAGATTTATTACGTGTGTCATGACGTACAAGTATTATAATTGTACTATCGCAAATTCTTATTTGCATTCATTGCTATTGTATAACACGATTAATTTTATGATTGTCTAGTTTTATTCACTTCTTTCCTACATCCGTTCTCTGGTATAAAAATAATAGAGATACGAATACACTATTTCACGTGATAAACGAGTTTTATTTATATCACTACCAATATCAAGGTACGGATATGTATTAAATCACTTCATAAATAACGTCACGTCTAACTCCAGAATACTGAAAAATGAAGTTTATCGTATCTATTGATGAATAACGTCTTATTTATTAATCTTCCTATATTTCAACTCTTCAATAATTTCTAAACTTCCCTATGCAAAAATGATTTTAACGCAAAATATTCGAATCCCTATTTCAGATCCTCTCATTTCTACAAACGAATAAAAATTATTTATATATGGCTTAAATTTACCATCATTAATTATTATAATTACTGTTAAAATTACCCATTGTTGCGAAATTCCTTTTCAATACATTGCTATTAATCATTTCTACGATTTTTATTATTTTCATTATTTCTAATCCCTCTGACCGAAGAGACAATATTTCCAATGTTATTTCTTAAATTTCTCTACTTGTCGCGTGATTTCACCCGTAAAGTTCAAACTACAAATTTTATGTTTTTATTCCAATGCCACTTTACATTCTTCCTGGACGAGGATCCATAAAGCAACCACGCGAGACGCGCAGAACGTGCAAACATTCGACAAAGAGATATCTAAAATCCCGTATTCGCGTGCGATCGCGGATTTTCCCAGATTCGAATAGGCATATCTGATCGTCTTGTCGAAAAACGACAAACGGTTGGCAAACGACAAACGACTTTAAAAAAAAAAAGACTTTACTGTTTAACAGTGCAGGCGTTTCAAATACAGATTGCTCCAAATTTAAATGTTGAAACTTTGAGGACGTATAAGTTGAGTGACAAACTAAGAGAAAAGAAAGTTCTTCGTGATTTTCTCTAAAATCGATGGTCAAAAGCGAGCAGATTTTTGAAGCACTTTTTTCCTTTGTTTATCGATGTTGAAGTTCTGGGACTTAATTTAATTTTGAGACATCCTGTATAAGCTGTTCCACCTTCAGTTTCAATGCAGTTAAGATTTCCTATAATGTCCTATAATTTCCTAGATGAAAAATCATCGATATTTCGTATAAATAAAAATCGTACAATCATTTAAAAATCATTGGCCTCATTTTGATGCCTGAAATCCCTACTTTGCCAACCTTGAGTTCTTTTTCTTCCAAAGATATCTCTACATCATGCAGCAAGTGGAAGATGAAGGACACTTTTCTCGTCGAAAATTCCCAAAAATTCAAGAAAATCGCGGAAAAATTTCTCTCATTATTCCGTCGTAATCTTCGAGCCTGAAATTCCCCATTTAATTCGACTCTTTGAAATTTGTTGTACAATTTCTCGTCTCCGTTTCATCGAACCTTGAGCATCGGAGTGAAGCGAACAAAAATTCGAGAAATCCAAGAAATGCTCAACGTCCGATAAAACGGCGGCAAACAAAAAAATGGTACAACGAGTTTCGAGAGATTGTAAAGAGGAAATTTCATGGCGGGTCCAGTCACGAGAAAGATGCTTTAATGTTTCGCAGAGGCATCTGAATTTTTACAATTTTACAAGAACGGAAATATGCTCTTCCGCTCGCTGCACGATGCTAAAAAACGTCTTTGAAAAGCGACTAACTGGGCGAGGCCGTCAAAGTGGAGTCTTTACACTTGAAAACGAGGTCAATTGGATTGTTATGCGACTTTTTCCTCCACGAAATTGCAACAGTTTAAAAAAAAAAAAAAAAAAACCGTAGGCACACAATTTTTTACTTACTTTCTCCCTCGCCTGCTTCGTCTCTGTTATGATAAACTATTTCTGCACCACTGCGGCATTACTGACTTCATTCAAGCAAAAGTTGCTAACACGCCCTTTTGATTTAACGCAGGCCGAGTTACTGGTCACTGGTCGCTGTGCACGCTCGCAAACATTCGCGTTCGCGTCTCGCGAGGAAATAATTTTGCTCATGGAAGGTCAATTCGGCTAGCATATGTACGCAGGATACATCCAAGGAGACGTTTTTTCCCACTTTTCTCTCTCTTACTTTTTCTATTCGCGTCCAGACCGTCTATCACGCGAGCCGCTTGTACCGCGATTTCACCCGACTGTACAACTCCCCTAACGATTCATTACGTTTGACGATTACGCGTGTTTACAACGTTGCACGTCGAAAGTTCGTCGACACTTCCGTCACTGTTGCGCGCAGTTGTGCGTGACGCTCAAAGGTTCGCAAAATTTCCCAGCATGCGCACCGACGGCGAATAAATATTCTAATTATTGTGCACACATTGACGTTCATTGCTGCAGGAGTTCGCCAGCGTTTGAGATATTTCAAGCGTTGAAATTGCATAATAGAATATAATACTCGATCGCGGGTACGCGCGTGCGTTTAAATCACCGTGTCGGACGTTCATCAATTTGTAAACATTGATATATTATTGCGAATTTGTCTTTATTGTGTCGTGTGGATTAAAAAAAAAAAAGAAAAAAATTGCGCTCCTGCTTGCATTGATAATAACGATAAGAATGGAGCGTGGAAGAAGTGTCACGCTGTAATCTCCTTATGATTTATCACGTGAAAATTATTGCATTTCATTCAGCTAATGATAACGTTCAATTGCTACGGGTAAGCCACCAAGACAATCGCTCCTCCGCGTTTTCTCGCTCGGATATTCCTCGACGAGTTCTCAACTTCATCATCCTCGCGATCGATGGCAATCGCGTGTTATCAGAAAAATCGTTCTTCAAATGCAAGTTCTTCAAATCGTTCTTGCGCAAGCAAGAACATTACGTCGCCTCTTCAGCGTTATTACCTCTTCGAATGACGAAGCACGTCCAATCATCATCACGGTTTAATCTGTCAACATCTCGTTCGATCATCTTGCAATCATTGTCCATTCGTGGCATTTAAACGCATCGAGTCGACACACACGCGGGACGATCGAATACATCGAATTATAGACGACTCGTCACGTGCGCGCGTAACGTATCAGAAAATCTCCATCGCGTCCTTTTAATAGCTCAGCTCTGCCTTCTCCGCATGCGAATGATCAATCCTTCTGTGCCCGGTTTTAATATGAAAAAAATATTCAACCGCGCGCGCCTGCGCGAATTTCGGTGATCGAAAAAATTTTACAACACTTTACACGTGACTTCCTAAATTCTGATAAGAACGTGGTCGTGTGCATGAATCCTACGCGCGTACGAAACAGTTGAAAAAATTCTCACATTAACGTATTTATCGTAACTGTCATAAGACTATATATAATTTAATATGTATATATATTATAATAATTATTTTCTTTTTTAATTTCAATTGATTAAATTGAAGACCAATTTTTTTTTAATTTTAGTTTAAATTATCATTCAAATGGAGAAATTATTATGATAATGTGTGGAAAAATGGATTATGACAGTAGACTAGATAAAAAACTATATGAATTATTAGTCCTATGACATGACTAATAATTAAAATTATCATAATAATTAATCCATTTGAATGAATTTTAATTTAAACTAAAATTAACAAAAATTATTCTTCAATTTAATCAATTGAAATTAAGAAAGCAACTAATTATTATCACATATGTATGTTAGATTTCTCAAAATAATAAAATCATTTGCACAATTTATTAATTACACAAATTAATTCAACCGTTTAAAGTAAATTTAAGATGTTAAATTTGAAATTTTTATTTTTCGATGATCAAATTCATAGTTCACTCTAGTTAACAATAATAGTCCTAAAATACCTTCTAGATAAGAATATACGTACATGCACGCGTGAAGTTACAAGCTTCTTCGAAAAATTCGAAGATTCTTCCCCCGTGGAACGTCTCCGGCTCTCCCGCAGTTAACGATCGAAACGCGGGGAGAGGAGAGGGGAGAGAGAGCGAGAGAGAATTTAATTACTTAATGAAGGCTAGTGGAACGGTCGTTCGACTGAAACGATTAATCACCGACTGTCCCGTGGCCGGTTACCATGCCTTACCGGTTTCCGTTTTGTTATGACTCGGTCACGCGCCTGTCCCGCTTGCACAGCTATTTAGGATTCCAAGCAATTGCTCTTCTTCGACGGACGAATGATAAGAACGGCCATCCCCCGAACCCCATCGGGGCTTTAATTACCGAATGCAAATGTAAATATACTTTAGGGACCGGTCGCAACTGCCCTTTACACGCGAGCTACCCTGTTATCTGTCTGTGTCTTCTCTCTCTCTCTCTCTCTCTCTCCGTTGCTATCGCGACCGTCCTTTGCAGTTTGCCCTTTGCCCTCGATTTCAGGCTGCATAACGTCGTACGACGCGATCTTGCCCGATTAGTGCTCGAAACGTTAACGGGAAGGGGTAGCAGCAGGAAATTGCACGCGTGAATTGTGAGCCTTTAGCCTAGATTTATCGCTCTCGTTTATGCGTCTCGTTCCTTTCTTTTTTTTTTCTTTTTTTTTTTT
>NW_025110678.1:465967-468793 GCF_011392965.1 Frieseomelitta varia
TGAATTGTGAGCCTTTAGCCTAGATTTATCGCTCTCGTTTATGCGTCTCGTTCCTTTCTTTTTTTTTTCTTTTTTTTTTTTGTCTCTCTAAAGCTATAGGATATACGATAGCTTTAGATTAACGATTTCGCATATGTTAAACGTATTGCAAATTGGTCTTCGTGTAGTGGACAAGATTTCTGTGTGTTGACGCACGTATCATATTTGGGACAAACAGAAATATATTAACTATTATACGTGTATCAGAAAGAGAATAACACTCGGGTCGAGATTTTCAAAATAGTACAATAAATTAAATTTAAGTGATTTACAAACGTTCACGGGCTTGTGTCAAACAGGATTCAACGTGGCTCGACGCGCGATTTGATTTTGAACGTTTGAAGGAAAGGAAAAGAGATTTTTAGTACTCTGATCCGCTAATGATGAAACAACATTCGATTTAATTGCGTTTGCTCGTAATGTGTACTTTATGATTTCATTAGACCATAAATTATGTGTTTTGCAATCCAAATTGTTGCCTAAAATATAATATTGCGTGCACAATGTAATCACTGAAAACGGATACATTCGTACATCTCGTAATTTCATAATTGGTCACGTTACTGGATTGAAATATAAAAATACCGTTTAATTATGAACAGCTTGCGGATTGGGAGACAAGTAATTGAATACGAACTATTTGAAATAAAATATCGAATATTACTCGTATTGATATGACAATGTATTTACAACGCGATATCGCGTTGAAAATGAAATTTGAGTTTCAAATGTTGAACGATTTTATTAGCATAGATTATTACAGGTATCAGGAATATTCTCATTTTTTTAATTCAACCGACAATTAATTGCTAATATGCATGTATGTATCTAAGGATACTTAATGCAATGATCGACAAATCAATCTAAGTGTTTAATGTCCATAATATTACTTAGCAAGATTCGATTGCTCAATCAAACTTATTTACATGTGTTAACTATCTCTCTTACTCCGCGCTAACTTATGACTGTTATCATTACCATAATAATGCGACTCTAACGAGTCGAATTATTTAAAATACATCCATGTTAATCGACTAACGTGAAATTTAACGAGGCATAGTCGTGAACAATTTTCATCCAGTAACGAACAGAAATTTAAAGAAACAAAATTCTCGTCGCGGAATTCCTAATTGGCTTGAACAAATTTTTCGCGATTAAAATCTTTTCCAGAATCTCCAATTAGCCCTTGAAGAATTCCTTTATGAATAAAGTCTTTCTCTCCGCCGGGAAGACACGGGGAGGAAATTTTTAATAAATAAAATTACTGCCTGAAAATTCCCATCCGGCTGAAACGTAACTTTTCTGGCGGAACATATCCAATTTGCATAGATTTCCTTGTTCCTGTCACTATTTATAAATCTGTCATATATATTTTTGTTTCATGAATATAACATCGTGATTTTAGCCTTTTCTCTTTCTTTCTTGTATATCTGCTTGTGTTAACGCTAGAATTATCGACGATCAAAGCACAAAGTTTCAATCAGAGACATCGAAGACAAACAAATAGAGGAACTTTATGATACAATCTTCTATTCATATATTTCACGAAAAATTATTTAAATTTTTAAGAATGCACTTCGTGTCTACAAAATGTCCAACAAAAATTATAAATTAATCATTTTGATTTAGTCTAGTATTGACAAGTAACTTGGCAATGTCGGATTTTTCGAACGTTACCAGGGTCTTCGTCACTTCAATTTAAAGCGCCATATATGAAATACCATCGCTAGAATGCGATTTGCATTTCTCCAATTCATACACGTTCCCTGCGAATGACGTCAAATAGCGTTATGCCATTTATATGCCACAGGAATGCAAACCACCTTGCCAATTGGCATTATCCGCGGCGAGCACAAACAGTTGAAAAGTTTGATTAATCGCAATTTCAGTTAAAGGAATTCCGAACTTTCCGGCCGTAATACGATTCCGGCGGAACATCGCGAGAAATCTCTCGCTTCTTCCCTCAAGCTCGAGCAACATGTGCCTCGAAAACGAAACACGTTTCTATCGTGGTCGAGATCCTTCAAGATTCAAGGCCACCGAGTTAGCTCAGCTTCACTTTTTCTTTTCCCTTTGGCCCCGGCGCGGAAGAAGAAACGTGTTTGGCAGGGGCCAGAGAAAGGGAAAAAGACAAAGACAGAGAGAAAGAGAGAGGAAGAGAGTACAGCGGCAGCGTTCCACGTGAAAATAACTCGCGTTTCACGTGAAAATCGTTGGAGATTGTTGATAGAGTCCGTCCCGCGAAACAATATCCCCGAGTATTTTTATTTCGCGCGCGACGAGCACGTGTGCGCGTTTTGTTTGAAACTCACGGTGTGAGTTTCTGAACTGTGTTTGGACTGATTACTTCGAAAGGGTCGCCGAGAGATCGGTATCGATACCGGGGTCTTCGTCGTTCTCTCGTACGAAGGGGCGACGATGTGAATTTTCGTCGAACGACGACGACGCAGATAGAGCTCGCGTAAAAGTTTGAACTCTCATCGTCCTATTACATCGTTTCCATGTAATTGCGCGCCAAGTTCGCGTAAATATATACAGGGTGTTTCGTAACTTGTGGGACCCATTTCGGGAGCTGATTGTACGCCTAAAAATAATGAAAACAAGTCATATAAATATATCAGTCCTATCTGTCTTCATTTATGAGATATAATGAATTTTATAAACAGAGCAAACTCTAGTAAGCTAGTTTTACTAAGGATGGTACAGTCAATTTTCATAATAATCATAATTGGGATGAAGAAAACCCACATGTTATTGTGCATTCAAGACATCAACACCAGTTTAGTT
>NW_025110678.1:469039-518734 GCF_011392965.1 Frieseomelitta varia
TTTTAAATCAACACTTTGCAAATAAATGGATTGGTCGTGGAGGTCCTATTGCATGGCCTGCTCGTTCTCCGGATTTGAATCTATTAGATTTTCATTTGTGGGGACATTTAAAATCTATTGTACACGCAATGTCGATTGAAAATGCTGAAATACTACGAAATAGAATAGAGCAAGGCTTCCGACAAATTCGAGAAACACCAGGAACGATAGAGAGAGTAACCAGATGAATGACAAGACGCGTGCAGGCTTGTCTTCAAATGCAAGGTGGTGATTTCGAGCATCTTTTGTAAAAGTAATTAAAACAGAAAATTCATTATATCCCATAAACGACAGATAAGACATATATTTATATGACTTGTTTTCATTATTTTTAGGCGTACAATCAACTCCCGAAGTGAATCCCACAAGTTATGAAACACCCTGTGTACATATATATACATATTTTTTTTTTCGTTGCCAGCGGAACTGGATCGCGTTAAATAACAGCGGCGAACAAATGTCGATGGCTCGATTATAATGGGAATATTAATTCAATTAAAATAACAGCGGCGCTGGCTTGTTGTTTGACTTTTGTATTGTTTGAAATGCGTAATAGAAGTGCGTGCGGAAACGGAGTAGAGGGGGGGAAATCAATCAACACAGGCGAAGAAGGGGAGAGCCGTGTAGCAACGGTTCCCATATTCAACGGTCGTATTTCCCATATTGTACAATGGCGAAATTGCACGCAGTGTTCGGATGTTTAATAACTTTTGCTCGGATCGAATCATTTGTTTAACATCGATGCCGTGGGGTTTTTTAATGAAAACGTTTTCGCTTTAACTGGATCAATTAGAAGATGATACACCGTGCGAGATTCGAACAGGTTTGATGTTACAGAGTTTCTTTTTTTTTTTTCTTTTTTTTTTTGAGCGGTTTGTCGCGATGGCATAAATCGCAGCGAAATAAATTATCACGCGAGGTTTGAAATATAATACAGTAAGTCTCGAAAATTCTGGATTTCTGGCTCGATAATTTTGTATATAATATTTATTGATACAAGGTATAATTTAGAGCAGTACACAGTTGATTTCAGACTATACTGCTCGAGTACGCATTTACACATGCATGTTCAACTGCATACTCGTTCAACAAATTTTTTTTTTACAATTTTCGAATCATTCTCTAATAATTCTCCAAGGATTCTACGATTCCGCGATATCTCACTGACAATTCTTGATAATTGCATTGCAACTTCTCAAAGATTCATTCATGATTTCCCAGATTCATTGATAGCCAGAGTCTTGATAAGTTTATCAATGAGGTCTCTGTTACTGCACGACGATAATCATCTGTCGACACTCTAACGATTCTACGATAATCATCCAACGACTCTGTCTACACGATCTTTCTCAATCTCAAACACTTGACACGTGTTAACAGGCATTCTTACTTTCCGCGTGTATTCTTAAAATTAGCTACACCATTCTCTCTCCTTTGCTCATTGTCATTCCCCAGGCGTTTGTCATTCACAATTCACTGCGTTTGCAGATCACTCTGCCTCTACAATTACATACTTCTGCACTCAGCCTCTATATTTCCTGAGCCTCAAGTTACCAGTAAAAACAATACTTTTATACCATTGATAATTTTAAGTGTCTCAATCGACATTTAAAATTCAAGAGTAATTAATAATTGTGATAAAAACTTGAATTTTATTAAAGTAATTAATAACGATTGAAACATAAATTTTTGTACCATTAACAATTTCGAAGTCTCAGCTTCGGACGTTATGTGAGCTAACCGCAATCGCTCGAAAATAGTGAAAAAATTCCCCGAGAATTACGATCAGAATATGTAAACGAATCGAAGAAGAATTCCCCGTTAATCTCAAGTGATCGGTTTTTATTTCTCTTTTATTTCTGCGCGATCGACCGGCATGAGTCACAATTAAATTCGTGGAAGGTGAAGAACAACATCAGCCAAGCCAAGCCGCAGAAATTGACCGCAGAGTGAAAAAACGACTTTTCGCTTAAATCGAAGGAGGAAAATCCTTGCGAAAACCGCGAACCTGACCGCGTTTTTCCACTGCTGCTGCTTCTTTTTCTTCCTTTCGATCTTTCCTTGATCCTTGATCTCCGATCTCGGTGTGATCGCGACTCACCGATTGCCGCTAGAACTGTCGACACGAAAGTACAAAATTTATATCAGAGAAATCGAAATGCAAATAGCAGGAAATATTCGCGATACAACGGAGAACGGAAACTTTCATGTATACATTTTACGAAATATTACTCGAATGAAGGAATGATTCCCTAATCACTCGTTTCAGTCAATTTTATATTATATATATTATATATATTATATTATTACATTATATATTTATATTATATTATATTATATTATTTTATATTATATTATATTATATTATACTATATTATTAAATTCTAATTTTTAATATTAGGAAATTCCACGAAAAGAAAGACATTTCGTTTGACATTTCTCCTCCACGTAGATTCTATGATCTTATGAAATATTCAAGAAACTGAAGGTAACATCGTGATAAATATATCCATGATTTCTCGATGGATCAGTTTAGTACCGATGACTAAAGAGACTAGAGTGAGTCATAAATTAGTTTCTACTGAAATAAATCCGTAATTTTTTCATTATACAACATATTTCTTTTAATTTTTCATTTTTACAAATTAAAGTACACTGCTTGAACTTAAATTTAATTAAAAATTAATAAAATTAATTTTTAGTCTTACATTTTGATGTTTCATTAAGAAAGAAAAAAAAAAAAAAAAAAATAGGTATGAAGAAACCCTAATGATATAAAAATACATCGGTGTTTTCAAATTTCGAAGACAATGGTCGACGAAAGGAGTGTCAAGCAAATCCTCTAGCGAGATTGCTTCTTTATTCGAAATTCGATAACGAGTTCTAGGCTCGAAAGAGATTACAAGCGAAAGAGTTACCGCTACTCTTCGGATCTCCGCGTGCAGGAAAGTTTGAATTCGCTTTCGGTCGCGAAGAGTAGAGGAGCCGAAGAATAATTAACGACGTTGGAGCGTGTCATCGCGCTTTATAAAAGCGCGCGGTACGGGAGTGGGACACGAAGGAAATCCAGCCGCGAGGAGTTTTGCTTGTTTACGTACCGCTGGCAGGTTCAGTTTCTTCCTTCCTCGTCCTCGAGAATGAGATCGACGCTGGCTCGCGTCGGCGCTGGCGTTCGATTGCTTCCTGAGATTCGCGCCCGCGAATGTGCCGATCGTGTGCTCCTAGCAATTTTTTGACAAAAGACATCGTCAACTCGTAGTCGTTGAAGTCGCTAGAAGTAAAACAGGTGGAGCAAGATCGTGGAGCAAGTGGAGGGGAAAATTTACTTCTATCTGCGTTCGTTGTTAGCAGCGGCTGAGTTTAGGAGAAAAATTGTGCGCAGCGGTCGAAACACACTCGAAATCTCCGAGTGAAAGGAACGTTTGGAAAGAAAGGGTACACCAGAGAGGAAGAAACTTTGATTGGAACCGTCGTACTTTCTAAAACAAAATGCCCCGAGCGATGCCTGCGGGCTTAGCCACGTTTTAACACGGTAACAGCTTGCTTCTTACAGCGCGAAGTTCCGACGTGGAATTCGTGATATTGATACAGGGTGGGCGACAAGTTCTTTCCCGCCTGCATGTTCTCCTTTTCTTTTAATAAAAACATCGAAATATAAGGAAAAGTTAATTTTATTAATTTACATGATGAATTATATAACATATAATATTTGAAATAATATTAATAATAATAATATATAAATATATATTATTATTATACGTATTAATATATAAATATATATTATTATTACATGTATTAATATATAAATATATATTATTATAATATAAATTTGAAATAATACTAATAATAATAATAATATAACAAATTGTCATGATTTGTTTTAGTAGTGATTAGAAGTGATTTTTGGCCCACTCTGTATTAATAATGATAAACTTGAGTAGGATCTTAAGATTAGAGTGTAATAACCTGTCTATGTATTGTTGGTCGATAATAATTTGCGTCATGTCCATTAATTTTTCAATACTTTAATTTACAGCGTAAGTTCTACATACTTTATTAGGCAAGACAAAAATTATAACGTAAGACACGATAACATTGCATGTAACAGCTCCGATTAATTAGTACGCGTAAATTACACTATATACATGATAATGTAAACTACAAATTACGATTAGTTCATCTAACTCGAATCTGACATAAATGATCGTGATCTGAACTTGAAACAAATTCCGGGAATAATCGAGTAAAATTCCCATAGCAGACAGTTTATGAATGCACGAACGAGCTTTTAAATAATTAACGATTCGATTCAGTCAAGCACGTGGTATTGCGTTGATGTTATAATACGTACAATGCTGGAGATATAGTCTGTCCCGGTTTACGCAATAGCAGGATACGATTCGTAATTAAACGTCTCTCTCGTGAAATTATTTATTACAATACAATATGTACAGAATGCAATATATAATATAAAATATCTATATTATATAATATATAAAATATCTATAATATATAATATATGAAATATCTATAATATATAATATAAAATGTTATATATTATATAATATAAAATATCTAGAAAGGGTAGAGTCAGTGCACGGATATAATTGAAAAATATCGAAAGGAATATCTGTTCTATCTTGACCTTGTATCTTAATAATGCCCAATGCGATAAACCTATCTCGCTGATCTCTCTCAGATTAGATTCGCTATCTAATGGCTTGATCTCGCTAACCATTTACAATCACTTTGTAGATAGAACTACAATTGCAGCCTGTTTGAAAATTATCTAAATGTAATGATTTCATGCCATGCTTGACTGGAATACACGTCTTACACAACATATTTAGCCTTACAACGAAATTTTAATAAATACTCTTATAATTCCCAAAATTCTTTTTCTAATTCGAGTATTTTTTGAAAGAACGAAGATACTTTTTCTTTTATTGTCTACTGTTATCAATTGACGTGTCACGAACGATAGAATTCAATAAATTTCAAATTTCTGAGCATCGAGCGTCTATCAAATGGAATTTCTATAAAAATTTGATGGACTTTTATTCGCAACGATCGACAGTTTCTCTACGATCGTAAAAGTTCGATTATTGGAACGCATGCTTTCGTATTGCATAAGTGACAGATAATACCTGCTACCACGTGATTCGTTTCATCAGAAACAGGTAGAGGCTCGCTGTTTTAATAAAAACTGTCCTTCGATTCTACGCTAGAAAAGTTAATAAAACTAACAGCACTAGTAAGTAACATTGCAAAATTTGCGATAAAAAGTAATTACAATTTTCAATATGCGGGTTCTAGCGCGTGTCATAGTCATAAAGATTGACAATTTGCTTTACAACGGCCTTCTAAATTCTCTCTGCGACTCTTCTTCCATTTCATTCAACCTTAGAATGTTTATTTCATTTTATTTTTATTTTACTGAACGTTAGAATCAGATGATGGAAAACATACCACCTTGGAATTTATTTAGTGTTGCATAATTTTAATAAACAAAGGTTAGTAAATGTATAATATTCATGTAACGACACTTAGTATTAGTACGAAACAGGAAAATTTCCATTTTATTAACAGTTCTAAGATCGATCAAAATCATGGGGTATGCTAAATAAATTTAGTATCCTTTGTATCGTATCGACAATTAACATCCACAGGTAATACGATAACATTGATCGCCATGATTTGAGCAGCAACAGAAATCGAAGAGAATGTGACAATTCCACGTAACAATGCCACGTAACAATGCCAAAAAAAAAGTCATGATCTATTCGTTATCGAAGTCGTTCAGTTTCGCCCATTGTTTCAGTAAATTCAGCGATTTTACGGAATTGACAGGCGCAACAAGAAACCGGATGAAAGTGCAAGGCAGAGAGATAGAAAGATATGTAGCTCGGTGTCGAGTTAAAGACAGCTACTATGATTTTCAACAATTCCACCGTCGGCAATCGTGGCTTCGTTATTTGCACTGTCGCGAATCATCGTTTCTGTTGTCGACGGGACCGAAACGTGCACACCTTGTCGCGATCACTTTGTCACGATCGGCACGTTACCGCTGCATTGGTCACAGTAGTGACGTAATTGGGACCGCGAATCTCGGTTACGTTTAATTAATTGCGATTTCACGTCACAACACCACGAAACTCCCATCTTTTGTCGTTAATTCTCCGTGCAGTTTCCAGTCCATTCTTCTCTTCCTCGATTGGAAAAATATATTCTCTCAACAATGCGTGCAATTCTATCGTTGAGTCTTGCAACGAAGATCTAAAATTTATTTAGCATGCCTTTATTAGTACGTGCGTCCTTTTCTTTTTATCTTCTGTATTAAAAAACAGCTTCTGAAAAGGTGGATTTCTTATTGAAAATTTTTATTCTGTTTCAAATTATTGTGTTTCTATTATTGTTATATTATGTGTGTTTCAATTTTCTCCGTTGCGAAAAGAACGTCAGTCTCCCTGTTCTTTTTCGTCAAATATTAATATTATACATTTATATACTTGATTGTACATTTAAATTCGTTAAAAATAAATTTTTTCTAACGTAGTTAGAGATAGACATAATTAGACAAAATTAGAGGATAGAGCTGTGCTCTTCATTACACATTTATTTGTCTATTTATTTATGAATTTGTTTCGAAATATTTAATAAATTTAATATTGTATGAAATATCATCGCAATAATTACATTTATGGTGGTATCGTTAAAGATCGAGACACGATGTACCATCGTGGCAATAAAGGAATCACCGTAAAATATTTGGGTAGAGCATGTCCAAAACTAGAACAGCCTCTTGTACGCGACGAGCTTCGCGAAAATCCGTATAATGAATGAATAACGAAGCCAATTTAAGGCTCGCGTAACCCATCAAATTTTCTTGTATATCCATATCATGTTCAACGGCCACGGAAAGTTTGCTTCCATAGATTCTACGTGGAAACAAGTTACTCGGAACGTTGGGAAAATGGAACATGACGTTTGAAATAAATCGTCGGAGAAATTTCTTATCGTACTTTCCAGTAATTACATGGGAATTTACATAGAATAATAGTGAATTTTTCGGTTTATACTCTCGGTCCGTGGTTCATCTGAGTGCTTGCTAACACTTGAGGGAAACGTTCATTAATACTCGCGATTTGTACCAGAGAAACGAAACTAAAAGAAATTTGGAATGTAAAAATTTAGAACGTAGCGAAGAATAGAAGCTCTTGTTCGTATCTTTTTTTTTTTTTTTTTTAACTATCGTTGTGAACCTGACAAATTTCTGTGAAAATCTAATGTTAAATTAATTCTGGAGACGATTGTAATCATTTTGGAGACGAATACAATTTAGTTCAATACAGGCCTGTATTTTCTTTGATTTCTAAAACACGTAAATGCACGTGCGTAAAACAGTATGCGGATTTTTAATCATTTCATTCATTTATGAAAGACGTGAAGTTGCAAAAATACGTAAAGTGCAAAGGATTATAAGATTATAAGATAAATATCGAAAATATCAAATTGAACAGACAATTGCAGCCCGAGTAACGGATAACAGAGAAGAATACAAAAAGATTCTCGAACACTTCATTCGTCACGCACATAAACGCACATATGTTTCGTTCGCAAAACAGCTGGTCGAAATAGTTGAAACCCGGGTGATTTATAGCGTCAAATTTCCAGCGTTTATCGGTGAAGAAAAACGAAAGGGAAACCAGGCTCGAGAGAGAGAGATAGAGAAAGAAGGAGGGGGAACTTCAACGAATGGAAATTATAAAGGACTGACTGAAAACACGAAGTGTATCCGAGGTTCGGGATGTAACTTCGTTTCCGGTTCGCGCGGATTTATTAATCGGGAGTCGGCGCGGCTCCTCTGCCGCGCGAAGAACGCCAGATAACTTCGGATAATAATTCACGCACTCGTCCGCGTTGGGTTTTCTTTCGTAAGCTAAATATTCACCGTTGGAAAAACAGCGTCGTAAATTACGTAGGAGCCACCACGCTCCTACGGGTGGAAAACTTCCCCGGGAAAATACAATCTTTCGCGATTGCATTTTTTCAGCGTGTGCGGCGCAACTGAGATTCCTGATGGCGAGGAGAAAAAAAAAAAAAGAGAAAAGAAAAAGCCGAAGCTGGTACAGGCTAGTTTAGAAAATATGAACGACAACGCGATTTGTTGGCGTTTGCGCAAATCGGTTTTAAAGTGTCAAAAATGGATTTGCAACACTGAACTCTGTCCAGGAGAAAGACTCGACAGTTTTACACTTTTAGAATTTTTACAGTTTTTACATTTGTTCTCTCTTGTTTTTAATGAGAAATTATTCACGTATCGTGCGTGATATTGTTTGAACGAATGTTTTAAGAAAATGTGAACTAACGCGAATGTTCGAGAATCTTGAGACAAGTTATTTGTTTCATACCTGGAAAGATTAAATAATACTTTATATATCAAAGAATTTGTAAAGAATCTGTACATATATACAGGATGTTTCCAAATCTCAACCATCAAACTTTGTCAATATGTTTGGAAGACTTTGAGCAGAAAATTGGGTCGATACGTCTTCGTTTTCGAGATATAATTATCGAAGATGTGAAAAATCTAATACTCGTAATGAGTTGATTGAAGAAAAATCAGCTACTACAACGACCTTGCTAATATGCATGGAAGTATGCTTACTAGAAACAGAAGGTGTATTTTGTAATCTGCATGAACCAGTTTAAACCAGTATCGATCACTGTAAAAGAATAATTTGAAATAAATGATGATCGTTAAAGAATTTTATTATATTTCAGAGAAAACGAAGGCAAGGTAACATTTATGACTCTCTGAATATGTTTGGCAAAGTTTGACGGTTGAGATCTAGAACACTTTGTATATGAATAATTACACTGTACATACACGTGCAACTTGAAACTTTTTTCGAAAAGACATCTGTCAACGTATTAACAGTATTTGTGTTATAGAGTATACGTGCAGTTTAAAAATTTTATTTTCTACATGAATAAAATACTGAATACTAAAAATGAAAAGTATCTTAAAATCTGTATACGAGAGTAGACGTACATACGTATTATGTGCATGCAATCGTGTTTCTGTTCCGTCCGTGCTTCTGGAAGAATTAGGGGTCTCTGGGGGTTAAAAGTAGACGAGGAAAATCTGTTGCGTGTAAATAATTGCCACGGAAAAGGAAGACAGAACGGAGGAAACATTTCATTAACTTTCACAAGACGAAACGTTCCATTGTGGAAACATCACACTTATACTATACGAGAAACGAAAAGCTATATTATACGGAAAATTTGTGTATATCACAATTATAATTTGCGATAATATTCTACATCACATTGTAATTTTGGTGCAACATGGTATTTTATATATTTTAAATTTCGATTAGTAGTCGTTTGCTCTTTAGTTCGATCACTATTGATCGTTCAAAATGTAACTTCCGAGATTCAAAAATAAAGTATATTTATTTCTAACCATTCTGGAATTACAACACCAGAACTATTAAAATGGTCAAAATGATCAATTTATAGTTTCTACTTTATTAAATACTTTATTAAATATGTTTAAAAATTTTCGACTTTCCGTAGAAGCTTGTGTATACTATTGTATTCTAAAGTTGTTCAAGGTTTTTCATTTTTAATGTCTCAGCGATAGAAATTTTATGCTTCGATTCTCGGTAGTTTTAGCGATAACTATGTTTCTAATACCTTGTTGTATTCTTTTATTACATCGACAAACGTATGTCGTTAACGATGTAGATACCAATTAGAATGTAAATCTCCTCGATTATGAAAAACCAGTTAATTTTTCAATTTCAAGAAAAAAATCAATCGAAAAAGATGATTGCAGACTTTGATCAACCATGTTCATAAATCACGCCAATGGAATATTTTCCGATGATTATATGTGCGTGTGAATAACTTAAATATGTGTGTGTGTGTCAGCATTTGCGAAATCGATTTCGCGTTATTTAATTATTTGAAAGATATTGATTAATCTCACTGAAGTAATAGACACGATAAATATACAAATAATAAATTTTAACACTTTGAAAACTTGACTATAGTTTATGTAACAACAGAAGTTAAATACCAGAACAAGATTCCTCGTAAACGCCGTCTGGATAACTTGCCTAGGCTAACGTTGCCATTGGTTTGTCATTATGCAACTATGAAGGATGCATTATCCGTATTACGAATCGTATCGTTGAAAATTACGCCTGTAAAAATTACGCGCTTATTATCGTAATTAGAGATTTTTTTTCCCTCCTCCAGCCATCGTAGCGAGAAGCAAGAAATGCGTTGCAGATCCAATTAAATCTCGATCGTTCATTCCGTTCGATATACCACGATCGGTTTGCATATTTTCTCGAGAATATCGTTAGGAATGAAACGAGAACAAAACTCTGAGTTAACGATCTCGAGCTGATAAGACTTCTTGAAGTTTTTTTCTTGAAACAAATATTGTAATTGGACTGCAAGCAGATGCAGACCGTAGACTGTTTGTGCAATTTTCTTACGCAATTTTTATGAGTGTAAGAAAATTGCTAAAGAATAGAGTCTAAGTAGAAATTTAATAACAAATATCTGTATTCCATATATTTTTACATGTTCTATACGTTCTGTAGATGGCAGAACTTCAAATTCCTCGAAAATGTATAAACACCCGCGATCCAACTACAGCACTTTGTTTTAAGTATGTTATATTATGCTGTATAAATTTTACATTTGATAAGATGATACGTTGCTTCGCATGGATTCAAGAAAATTAGGTCGATCGAACGATCGAAACGAGCAAACAAAAAAGAAAAAGAAGTTGAAACGTGAAAAAGAAAAAGGAAATTTATTATTAACGCGAAGGGGAAAATAGAGAAATTTATGGGGGAATAAAAAGATATTTCGTTTGATAAACGAGCAGAGTATTATTTTTCCGGTCACGGTGAAGAGTACAAGTGATCCCATCGCCATGGAAATTTACCGATAACTGAACGACGCTCGTCCGCCATTGCTATATTATCGCAATTATGATTTAATTGCGCGACAATGATAATGAAGGGAATTCACGTGCTAATAATAACAGGCGGAATAAACAACGACCAGGCTGTGCCATCGACCGAGAGAAATGACAAATGGACAGGATCAAGATCTAGGTTGCGGTGGAGAGAGAGAACACTTGGAGAGAGCAAGATCATAGGACACGGCCGCCTGCCTGTAAAATGAGATTGTTCGAAACGAATAATTGAAACACAATATTCAGGCTAATTTACAATGTCATTATTGTAAATATAACGAGAATAATAGTGATAATGTGCGATAATAAATGTTGTGGCAAAAGGAATTAATTTCACAAGCACTCTACGAATGAATTATAATTATTAATTGATTTTGATGAACAAGTGATAAATAAAAAATTAATTTGTGCAGAGCACAACAATTATTTTTAGATGGACGTAGAAGATAGCTGGAGGAAAATGTAATATATATTATCATCTTTGTTAAAATTATCCAATATAAAATATGTACGTTTAATAGAAGCTTGAGATAATGCACATGATAACTAATGACACGGCTGAATGTTGGTTTGATAGTAAATAACAATTCACGATAGCTTCCTTTCTATTAAAGTAATTTTACATTATAATTTTACGATCACGGTTCATTATGGAACTATTGGTTTTCATACGTGCTGTTTTTATACTGTGAAACGTATATGTTTTGCACAGTTCAAATACAAGACACGAACCAAAAGGTACAAAGTGACGAAGGAAAATGTGACAATAACAACAAACGTAATTGTAACAATAATATTTTTAAAAATATTATATTGATCGTAAAATTTCCTATAAACGCACAAAAATTGGTAGTCTGTTAATACGATTTGTCATAAAATTTCTTTCCATTATTTCATGGCTTTCGTTTCGCGTCAATATATTCACAAACAGATCAGTTAGATGATGTAGAAAGTACGTAACGACGAGTATTCGCGTGTTAAAAGAACTCGGCTCATTTAGCTTTCATCCCATGAGAACGCGTGGCACCGTGACGTGTCATAAAGCCCGAGTCCGCCGACATAACACAGTTTCAAAACGCGCGCGGCGTCCGCGAGTAAGTGAACTTTACGACTGTGGCCGGACTGTCGAGCGAAATTAAAAAATTACGCGATGAAAACTGCTTGCGATGTGATGGCGCAATGTTTTATTACCCCGTCCCCTACGCACAAAGTTTTTTATTAATGTACTTGCAAGTGCATTACGCGCAACTGTAATCTTTTCGACAATGATAATCGCCGTTTCACGCCAGTCTACGAAAATAATTTCGTCTAAAGTCACGTTGCACGTGATGATCGTGTTATATGCAAGAACGTTAGCCCGAGAGAGACAGAGACAGAGACAGAGATAGAGAGAGAGAGAGAGAGGCTTATCTTCGTCCGTGTGCTTTTGTCACGCAACCGCGAATTTAAATAACGCAGTTGCATCAAGTTACGCGAAGTCGCGAACGGGTAACAAGATGATTTTAAAATTACATAGACGAGCACAAATCCTGGATGTTAAATATTGTGAAACATGCGAACAGTTTTTAATCATGATGCTGAATACTAGTAGAGATAATCGAACGTCCTGTGGATAATTATTGGACGGAGGTCAATTACTTTTATGTAGCTTTTGTACTAAATATTTCAATTGTAATGTAATAAGATACATAAAAGATATATAATATATAATATTTTACTATATAATTTATAATATATTTATTATTATTATATCATTTAATTTGTATAATTTATAACATAATTTTATTATATATTATATAATATTTTATTATAATATTACGTTAAAAGATAACATAACATCTCGAGTATAGCATATTATAGCATTTCAATTGTAATATTTCGAAAAGACTTTGATACTTCAACGTCAAAAATATTAAATTTTGATATTTTAATATTAATATTTTACACAAATTTTAATATTTTAATATTAAAATTTCGACACAAAGTATTAAACAACATTCAAACTTGTCTCTTATTATGAAGACACGCGGAATCTTCAAAAATTTCACTGACTTTTCAAAAAAAATAAAAAAATAAAAAAACATAAATTTTCTCGTCAGAAACGAATATTTCACAGAATCGAAGTGACGCGGCGAGAGTACGTTAAGTGAAAAATAAAACGGGACGATAAGCTGAGGGTTGGCCGCGGAACAGCGGTGATAAATTCGAGTCGTTGAGGGATTTAGGGTGAGAACCACGTTTCCTGTGTCCTAATGACACGTCGGCCATAAAGCGTCGACTCGTAACAAGGGATCGAAGGTTACAAAGCGAAAACAACTAGCTGGGAACGCGGGGTGGGACAAGCGTGCAAAGCCGTTTCCATGCTCGCAAGCGCGGCCTTATTGCAGCACGGGATACGTATCACGGGATCCTGTTAGTATCTTAGTTGGCTTTATTTCCGTTATCTCTGCGCCAAGCTAAACCGGAATCGCCGTTCCGACACGTACTACCTGTTTACGACTACCCTCGCTGCTTCCCTTGGAGAATCAAGATATTTTCGCGTATGATGCAACTTGACCCGAAGCTGATCAATCCCGCTTGGGGATGATTTTGAATTGAGGGGTGTCTCGCTCGAAGCTGTAGAGAAGAAAGATGCATTTTTTTCAATGACAAGTGGAAAGCGATATTTAAAGCAGAGTCTAAATTATAAATATAATAACATAGAAAATTATTAATATATAATGCTAAATTACAAATAAATAATATAGAAAAGAAATATTAATCTAAGTTTCTCGAATCGCATCTCTTTAACTACGTTCGAGAGTTCACGGTGTGTCTAGTTAGTGAATTTCAATCGTCGATTGTCCGAATCCCGAAGATCGGATTTGAACTTTAGGATGACGATCTTCTCGGAGATCTCTGAAGACACTGAACGTTGTGTAAAATAGGATCGTCTGTAAATTCGAGGGACTTCGATAACAAAGTAACTACCGATTACTAAAGCGCAGATTTAAGAAATTCTGTTCAACGGGGAATTTTTATTAACGAACTCGAAGATCGAATAAAATCTCTTCCGTGCCTTTCGCAGTACCCTTACCTCACGAACCAATGAAACAAACGACGACTCGCACGCGAGTATCCACTCCAACAACACGCTCGTTTCTCAACAGTCTGAGGAAAGGCCAGCCATCATGGATCTTGGAATATTACGGCAGATATTTATCGGGACCATTTGTAAGTAATCGAAACGATACGGGAAACGTAAATCATCGAAATCCGAAATGGAGCTTCGTCGGAAGGGGAGAGGAGAAATTTCAAATTGTTCGTCGTTGTGTAGGCAACCTTCTGATCATCGACAGCGGATTGAACGAGGGATGGAGCACACTTATTATACCGAAATTCGAGCAGGACGATCCTTTGAGAGTGTCCAGCGACGAAATGGTATGGATAGTGAATTTCTTGTACGTCGGTGTCGGCCTCGGCTCGGTGGTGCCGTTTCTTTTGATGGACAGGATCGGTCGCAAAAGAACTCTGCTGTTCGCCACGACACCAAAGATTGTCAGCTGGATTTTGATCGGCTTGGCAAATACCGTTCCGCAGCTTTACGTTGGCAGGATATTGGCCGGCGTTGGATGTGGAATTACGTACGCTGTAATGCCTATGTACTTGGGCGAGGTTACCAGCAAAACCACTCGCGGCCCGTTAGGTAGTATTCTGATTTTTATTTTTTTTCTATCGTTCATTTATAATATCAGAATTATTTGTATTGTTTATTTATTTTTATTTATTTCAATATTTTAATAATAATAATTTAATATATTTAATATTTAATAATATTAATATATTTAATATTTAATATTCAATAATATTAATATATTTAATATTTAATAATATTTTAATAATTTCAGTTTATTTATAATATTAGAATGTTGCAGATGATATGGTTAAATCTTTATCTCATAGTTTACAATTTTATTCAAACTTGCATAAATCAAGAATCTTTCGTTTGTTTTTGGTATTTATTTCTTGTTAGTTCCATTTGGATTGTTGATTGTACATAGTATCGGATTTTTCCAAGTTGTTTATTGCTAGTATCACATTGCCACGGGCGATATTGTGGAACATTCATACGTTCAATTCTATTCGAAATTACATCAATCGTCAAATTGAATTGAGCACAATCATTGTTACATTTGTGACGTGAAATGGAAATCGATCCAAGATCAATTTGACTAGTTATAACGAGACGAATCTGTCGTTACGCTATATTTGACTAGTTTCAAACTTGAAATTAATAACGATGAACGAATTCTGTAAATCTGACCTAAAATGGAACTTGTTACATTTGCAACAATCTAATACTTTCTTATGATTCGTCACTTATTTTTATTTTTGTTTCTTTCGATTCATTCCCGAGTCTTTTCATTCGTTCTAGATACGAATTCACGAACATTTTCTTGGCCGATACTATTAAAAACTCTGCTTCATCGCACTAAATACTTCGACGCAACTTTAACATATTTAATACTACTAAACACAAAACTCTAATATATCGACACAAGTGGCTTCATGTTGTACAACTATTGCTTGACATACTACCTTTTATTAACGATACAAGATTCTTATTTATCACGATCGTTGATCGATAGTGCCAACAGTGAAAAATAATATCCCCAGGAATAATAATAATAATAATAATAATAATAAAAAAGAAATTTTATAGAAACCGTACAAGCGTCCAATTATTCAAGGCTCGCTCGAGGGAATTTTCACATTCCTCCCTACGGAAGATAGAAAATAACCATCCCCTCAAACGATAATTTCACAATGTAACCGCGATTCATCTCCAGATCCCCTAAGAATCTTCAAGAAATACAAAGGAAAAAAAAAAAAAAACAAAAAGAAAGGAAATAAACTGTCTCGACGATCCTGCAAGATAAGCAAACAAAGTTGTAATGGCGCAGGTACGCTGATGGCGGTGCTTCTGAACGCGGGCATGATGTTAGCGTACGCGATCGGCTTCTGGGCGTCACGTTTCACCATGTCGATGATCTGCGTGACGTTACCCTCGTTGTTCCTCGTGACGTTCGTCTGGCTGCCGGAGAGCTCTGTGTTCCTCACGAAGAAAAACAAGCTGACGTCCGCCGAGAGGACGTTGAAGTGGGCGTTAGGGAAGGACGACGTGGTGGAGGAATTGGAGGAGATCAAACGGATCGTGGCTACGGAGGACTGCAACGCCGACCAACCGCTGAGAAGATCGTTGAAGGAGATGTTCGCCAGGCGTGCGAATCGCCGTGCATTTCGCATCGGGGCGATCGTCATGAGCGCGTTGACTCTAACAGGCGCGATACCGTTGCTCGCTTATCAGTCGTTCATATTCGAGGAGGCCGATTTCGCGATCTCGACCAACATTAGCATCCTGATCACGGGGCTGGCGATCGTGATCTCTGGTAGCGTGTGCGTGATACTGGTGAGGATCACCGGCAAGAGATTGCTGCTGTTGATCTCGGCGCCGGTCTGTGTGCTGTCGCTGGCGACGATGGCGATCTTCTTCGAGCTTCAGTCGAGCGGCCACGACGTCTCCAAACTACGATGGATACCGAGCGTGTTCCTGGTGATTTATATCCTCGGATACGGGCTCGCGCTCAACCCGATCCCGTTGGCCTACATGGGCGAGATCTTTCACGTCGACGTGAAGGTGACCGCCGCGATACTCTCCTCGCTCTATTACGCCGTCTCCACCATTGCCATGGTAAAATTCTATCAGGTAGGTCTTTAAGAGATGATCGACCAGGCGTCCGATAGGATTTCGGCTCACCGTGGTGCGACGGGTTTCCTCTTTTATCGAGCTCGGTTGAATTTTCAGAATTTCCTCGGGGAAAGAGAGTGGAAATATTCTTCTTACCTTACTTTACTTTATTTTATTTCGAACTAACTTTCGAATTAAATATTGTTCATTTAATTCTATTAAATTAAATATTGTTCATTTTTAATTGGGCAAGCGAAAGTATTTTTTTTTTTTTTCTTTTTGCAGAGAAACGTTAACTTCGCTTAGTTTTATTTCGATTGCAGATAATTGGCAAAGATCATTTATAACACGTGCCAGAGAAAATCGTCGTCCTCTGATGTAACAGGTTCGCGCAAGACGGAATAATTGTCTCGCCTTATTCGTAGGTGCTTCAAGAGTCGTACGGAACGCACACGCCGATATGGGTATTCACTGTGATTACTTTCTTCATATGGTTGTTAATTTATCGATACGTGCCGGAGACTGAAGGGAAGACCTTGGAGGAAATACAAATGGAATTGTGAAGGAGAAGCTTCCAATTTCTGTTGACTCGATTCGGCATTGTGAATTGTTTAATAAAAAAAATGTACGATTTCTATACTTGGAAGTAATGTATATGTTTCTTTTTCCTTATTTTATAGCGTTATTTGCGATGTCAATATGTACGTGTATGGCGTGCAGAGTAGAACTTTGAGTTATACTGAACTCCGCAATATGAAAATCCCTAATATGGAATTTAGTCGAGCTTTGAATATTTAAAGGAAATTATTAGCTCATCTGGAGATGTTCTAACTTTAATCAGAGTTCCAACAGTGTTCAATGTATAATAATCTCTTGTCTTGCGAATTAACAATGACGGCGTATTGTTGAATTAGAAAGCTGGTTTTCTGCTAATTAAAGTCTTCAACTGTTAGACCAGCTGATCAAACAAGCAATTTATTCCGTTGCAATTTATTCGTGTAAATAAGAAACGTGCACGACTAGAATTGAAAGAAAAAAAAAAAGATAGAACGATAATTTTATACTTTATTCTTTCTCTTAATTTAGAAAAACGAAACGAATAATCATTTAAGTATCATTTAACGCTTCTGGAACAACGAGTCTGTCAAACATTTATGCGCGCTCGTACGTTTACGAAGAGATTGTGAACTCGAGACAATAGTTGTTTTTTTTTTTATCTCGGTCTTCCTCTTTCAATTTACAGAAATTGATCGAATCCTTCTGATACTCGTCTACATTTTAAAAACTTAGTTACAATACTGAAATACATCGTCTTACGCTTAGAAATTTCAAACTGCAACAATTGCACGAAAATCCACGAGTTCAACCCTTAAATTAAAAACGGCTCATCCAATAATCCAAAACTCCAAACGAACCGCGACGGATTAACACTTTTCAGTATCAAGAGAATGAAAAATTGAAAGATTAATGTTAAAAGCGAAAACCAAATGAAAATTAAAAATTCAACTCGAAAGCTAAAACAAACAATACAAATAAGATAGATCTTACGCGCTGGAAAATGTCCAACGACGCGAAAGATCGAGTATATTGCACTGTAATATTTCAAAATGACAGTCATTGCTAAAAAGAAAAGTACACAAAAGTATACAAAAGCTCGCGTTGCCGGTCAACGTGTTCATATCACGGCCGCGAAAATGTCAAAAGGAGGAATTAAAATCGCAAACGCGAATTAGGTAAACACGCGACCGTGGAAAGTCCGCGGAGGAGGAGGAGGAGGAGGAGGAAGAAGAAGAAGAAGAAGAGCGGGGAAAAAAAAGAAGAACCGGCGAAAGAGGTGTGCGGGTGGGGGAAGGGGGTCGGTGATCAATACCGACGTGCTCTTGATTCCTTCGGAATCAGGCAGGACGGAGAGGGCAAACTGTAATTTCGACAAATTACACTCGAAACTGCGTCAGAGGTTGGTTGGGAGGGGGTGGTTGGAAGAGGACCGTGGGACTCGTTTGATCGCGAAGTTCGCTGTCTGCAAAGAGAATCGTTAAGCAGCGATATCGCTGGCGTCGAGTCTCTCCTCTTCCCTCTGTCACTCTCTCTCTCTCTCTCTCTCTCTCCCCCTCTAAACTATTTGAGTTTCCGTTTAAAAAACGCGCGTGCCGCGTAACCGAACTCCGCTGGAAACGCGACGCTGCAAGCTTTCTCGTTTCGTGTTTATTTAGAGCGGGCTGCCGAGGATTTGTTTGCGCTCGCCGCGTCATACGAAATTTTCCCGGGCCAATGTACACACTTTATCTCCTCCTCCACCTCCACCCCCCTCGCGACGATCTAGCGAGCTCTAATGATCCTTTCGCCCTTTTTCCCTGGTTCTCTCACTCTCTGGCCCGCGCTCTCTTTTCTACTCTCCTGTTGTTTCCCTTCTTGCGTTTTCTGTGTTTCTCTGTTTACATCCTTGTTGCTTTCGTTTTTCGGTTTTCGGTCCGTTGGTTTACGGGCAGGGTTAAATTGGCAGGGTTTGGACAATTCGAGCGCGTTGTCATAGTATCGCGGGACCGTTTCGGAATTGGCTGCAGTTTACAAACTTCTTTCCTCATTCTCTCTCTCTCTCTTTTCAAGTTGCTGCACTCGTGAATTTAGTCGAGACTGAAAGAAGAATTTGCGGGTTACAACGACGAAATCCGTGGCACGACGTTCCACCATTTTTATTTTTTTCATCTTTTTAGGAAAAATTCGTTCAAAATGTTCCATTATCGCGAGAACTCGTTTTGAATTCTATGCCTCAACATTTGATAATTACCTTATTAATTGTTTCGCGATGTAATTTATTTGAGAAGGAGAAAATGAATCGAGCCGAAAGGAAGAGAAGAGATTCAACTCGACTCGAACAGTTAGTCGGATTATTGCAGCCACTGGAACGTGACGATTATCTGAAACAGCGTGAGATCGAAACAGAGCGCGGAACAAGCGAAAGGAGGGAAATGGCGGGGAAAACAAGGCAGTATTCTGTTCGATCAAAATTTTTTATTTCGCCGCGTTTACGCGAGACCTGGTGCACGACGCTTAAACAGAGTACAAACAACATGGTTCGCATGTGTAAATGAAATCGTTTCGCTTCTCACTTGCTCGCACCAAACTGAAATTACTCTACCGGATATTAAAATTTACACATTACTCCTCCGGTGAAAATGACCGGCGCTTTTGTTTATTTTCCTCGCGCAATAAGTCGCTCTGCATCGTAATTGAGCGGACATTTTCACGGAAGATCCTTACCTTCTTAATTACTTCGATGTCCTTCGCGATATTCATTTTCAAAAAAAGAAAAAAAAATATTCACATCCAGACATTTAACCTCTTGCGTTGGAATGACGTGCCACGCACGTCGAGAATTTTTCTGTCCCAAATTGCAACATTTTCTCAGTTTCAAGTTTATTTAAATGTAACTCGGGCAAAATAAATGATAAGTTTACTATTTTTTAATAATTTCTACCCAGTGATATCATACCGACGAGTTCGAAAGAAAAAGAAAGCAACGAAATTATTGTACACGGTTCGGTCACTCGTTACGGTCCGCGAACCAATTGCCAGCGCAAGAAGTTAAAAATAAAAATTCAGACACACGATGCTAATTCCTTAATGTAACAGTTTCGTGGAATAATAGTGATCGTTTAACAAAAGAAAAACCGTATTTATTTATTTTTCATTGGCACGATAGTTCAAATTTTATAGAAAATTGCGCCAATAAGCTATATTCCTTTACAGTATAGTTTACCGTTTCTTCGCCCATTATTCGCTAATTGTTCAAGTATCGAACAGAAAGAAACACAGATACGCAACAATTTAAATTTTCTAACGTAACGGTACTCTCGTTTTTCTCAATTATGTAACAAGAGACGTTTGATCCAGACGATATAAATAAAAAGGCTGCGAGAGCGACTTTATTAAAATTTCGAGTGAAATTCCACTCCTTTCTCCCGCAAAAATCCCGCTTTTGTATTACTGCCGGCGTTCCTGGAATTGGCCGGCTGGTTTCTCCAAAAATTCCATCACACCACACAATATTCCTCGCAATTGAAGTCCACCTCGATCATCGTTTTTTCTCACCCTTCTATCTAACGCTTCAACAAAGAACCGCCTCCCGGTATTCTCGATTTTATAAACCTTCGACGCAAATGGCCGTTCGCGGCTTTGACAGTGGCAATCTCGTAATCGGGATATACATACATATATTCGAATACGCCGCGCGATGGAAGACAAATAACTGTTGAAAACGGAAAATTCGTCGTAGAGCGCTAAATAACAACTCGGTCGAACTTTTGTGCGAAATCTAGACTCTTAAATAAACAGCACTGCACTCTCGAAATACTTCGTTTGAGCTTAAATAAATCGACAATGGTAGCTACAGAGAATATGGAACTGTACTTTCTATCAATTGTTATACAAAAGAATGTATGTACATTCGTATCAATCGGAATTAAAATTAGAATCAGAACATTCAAATCACGAAATGTTCTAATCTAATAAAACACGCAACTGTATCGCACACTCGTGACAAAACGCGTCATATTTGTAAAAATTATTACACGAATCAACGATTGACACTCATTGTGCAGACATAATGTTGGTACGACGTACAAAAACCAGTAAATGTGAATGTACAAACGTTTCAACCAGAAAATAGCACGTGTGTGCGTTTGGCAGTCATTCATCATGTTAATTGACGAGTCACTCTCTCGTCATTAATCCATCACGCGAGAATTCGGTTACTCGCGAGATATTAATACATAAATCACAGGTACGCGGGTTGTCAAATCGCGTGCGAAAAAGAATTGATACCGCAAGATCGACGTACTTTTACAGCGACGAAAAGGAGTCGAACTAACGTAACCATCCATTTCTTAAAACGCTGTCCAGTCGCACAGGGCTCGCCGTGACAAACTATCAAATCGCCTGATGCCAGAGAAATGCATGCGTTCACGGTGCTGGGCCAGCCAAGGGCAGTTGCACTCCGCGCGGCCGCTCTAAGCCAAACCAGATATGAAATCCATCCCCCTCAGTATATTATGCACGTGCGTAATCTACGTATGCGTGTGTGTCTTACGTATCACTTACGCAGTGGACATGGCGGTTATGTGTTAATGCGTTCCTGTGCTCGCGAATTGGCCTCACACGTGTCTCGAATACGTGTGACGGTGACAATATGTACGTGGGTGAGCGCGCGCGCGCGCGCGCGCTGACGCACGGGATCAAGATTGATAGGGTACAAATCGCAACACGTACGAAGCATCCACTTAGCAGTGCATTATCCCGATGAGAATGTGTACAGGCCTGGATCTCTTACCTAATGCAACGGTTGCAATCCTGATAATAGCAGCCACTTGTCCGCGGAGGAGCAGGCTTGAAACGGGACTAATCGGCAATTTCGACCGTTCCGCGAGAACAATCCTCTCGTCGAAGCGAAAGAAACGCCGGGAAACACCGAGATACTCGTTCCGTTAAATATTGCAACGAGCGTTGCATATTGATATTCGTTTTATATATTTACTTACGCGTTACGTGTACCTTACACACGTAATTTTTGCTGCTTTTTTGAAAATAGAAAATCTGCCTTGTGCGCTAATAATATAACGAGTGAACGTTGTATTACATCGTAACGTATTATTTCTATGATGTGCAAAAATACAGTATAAAATGCATTAATAAGTAAAACATGTCAACGATATAATATAAAGAGGAATAACAAATGTCGATAATATGTACAATACAAAATGCATTGATGAGTAGACTATGTCAATAATATAGAATGCAATAACACGTGGGATACGCCAACAATGTGAAATAGAGTGTAATAATTAGTATAGAATACGTCAATAGTATAATATAAAATGACGCTAATAAGTGTAATATGTAATATGTCAGTAATACAACAGAAAATGCATTAATAAGTAGAACACATCAGTAATATATTGTACATGTAATAGAGTGCAATAATAAATAGAATGTGTTAACGATATTGTACGAAATAAAATATATTAATAATAGAACATAAAGTGCAACAATGCGTACAATGATATAATGAAGAATGGAATAATAAGTAGAATAATATCAACGAAAATGGAACAGTAACAATACGTCAAAAATACAATATAAATTGATGAATCAATAACGTAACATAAAATGGAATAAGTAGAGTATGTAATGTGAAATGGAGTAATAAGTAGAATAAATCAGTGATTGACGATGCTTCGGAAATTTAGAGAGTGATCGTGCTACGTCGAGCAACATCGTTTCTTGGCCACAGTGAAAAGTGACCGTAGTGTGTCAGACGAGCTGGAAATATTTCCGACGCCTGGCATTTACGAAAAGAAGGAATAAGATTTCGTTGACGCAACTTTGATTGAACATACTCAGATTCTCAATCAATTCGGTATAAATTCAAAATGTGGTTTAGACAGTAGAAAAAAAGGAATGTGCAATCTGGTCTGTTAATAATTGAAACTTAAGAATTAGATGCCTAGCGATTAAAGCATTTAACAGAAAAGAAAAAGTGAAAGATGGTAACAATGACGAGAATTACTTTTCATAAATTCACCTCGTCCGTGAAATTTACATTTATTCTTTTCGCCACTTTTAAATGAGAAATAAACCAATTGGCAACAGGCGAACTGTTTTTCTTACGAAATTGAATATTAATCGTTCATCCGTGCAACAAAATTGAGAAACGCGTTGAATACAGAATTGATCAACGCGATTCATATTCCATTAGCCATTTGCTTCGCAAGACAAACAACTCTGTACAAAATTTCGCGCAAAACAGATGGAAACAGGTTGTAAGTTAATCGTACTGTAAATGAAGATAAACATTCCCGCGAAATCCCAGAATGTTTCTGCTTTTTTTTGTGTCGCTTTTGTAACAATAGCAGAACAAAAGAAAGAAGAGAAAGAGAAAATAATGCAATTCGAGAGATCCAAAAAGGATATGTTAGCGCTAGAAATCTGCAGTGTACGGCTTCGGAATCGATTGCCGGTGACTGAACGCGTTTCCGTGTGTCCGATGGGAGAAACGTATATTTCCCCGTGTTTATTAAAAAGGGATGATAAAAAAAAAAATACCGGGGCAGCGGAGAACAAAAGCGTTCGAGAATTTATTTCGTCTGATAAGAGGAGCCCCGTTCACAAAGCCGGCATGTTGTCAAAGGCTGGCGAATTCGCGAATATCGAGGATGCATTTTACCTGACGTTAAAATAATTATGATTAAATAATTCCTCCTAAAAAGCACTCGTTTAATTAATCTGCCAGCATTATTCGACGAATCTGGAAAATCTGTTGAATTCTTCTCGACTGGAAACACCGGGAAACGATTCGGTGAAAAATTACAATGCGTCGTCAGGTTCGTTTATTGTGAATGGCGATGCTTAATTTCTCGCGAGTAATTTATTAAAATATTCGTGTTCAACTACCCTGCGACACGGGCAACTATAAATTTCACACGCGTAGAAGCGTCATCATACGTAAATTATTAATATCGGAGTGATGTTCGAGCTCACAAGAAATGAATGACAACGTTAATCTTATAAATGTCATCTAAATATTAATATAACCTATTTAAAAAAATATATAAATATATAACCTAACCCAAACCTATATAAAAACGCAAAACTACGCAAGGAATCTTAAATCTTCTTTTTAAAAATTTGTTCACTCGCAACCGAGAAAAATGAGGTGAAAGATGTAAAGAAATCAAAAGCTCCAAGATCTCGACGCCGTATTTTGACGTTGATCGTTTCGCGTAATTTATTTCAGACGATTAATCTTACCCCTGATATACGAAGAAAATGATCGTCCAAAGTGGCACTGAGGTTCAGAGGCTGGCAAATAATTCATCGACGAATTCCACTTCTTGAGTCGCCCGGACGTGTAAACAGATCGCGCGGCCCCATCCATTTCCGTGTGTCGAGCGTAAGCCGGTAATTGCGGTTGATTCATCACTACGATCGTTCTTCATTATCGCCGATATTGTATCCTGAAAGAGTTCGAATCGTCTACATCCGCCGACACTTCGATCGCGCTTCGCGAATTTGTCAGGCGCGCGTCGAAAGAAAAATGCATCGACTCGAAACAACGGGAACCGTATTCGCAGGAGAATACGTCGCATTTAAGCGGTCAACTGTTTAGTGTGATTCACAGTTGCCTGATTCATTGTTTCCTACGCTTTAGATTCGCTTCGACCGATAGATGTTACAATACTTCGAATATTTTATGCATACTTACAACATCATTGCGCTTCGAATTTTTCATATGTTCTTGCATATTTTTATAAACTTATTTTTATAAAGATTTTATCCAATCGAAGCTCTAAATTTTAAGCTTCAGCACCGTCTCTTTGACATTTAATTTTTCTACTACGTTAAATTTGAAATGTGAAACAGACGGATAAGCATATGTTTTTCTTGGAATTGTAATTAACACTCAGACGTGCGCCATCAATATCGTGATACACAATCGTAATGTGAAAAAACCGAAATTAAATGTACCGTATCCTTATTTAATTTATTAAAATAATATTCATTATTTTTATTAAAACAATATTTTAATTGCTTTGTTAAATAACCAGCAGGGTGGAACTCTGTGTTTCAAACAAAAAACTTTTGCGTCTCGTGGCACAATATTCCTCTTTTTCCGACTCGTCTCGCGAGACCCTTTTCAATTAACATTCCTTTGTAGTAAACAATTGACCAATGTTTGACGAAAATATTACCGCACGTTTATTTAAACTGTGTATTAAAATACACAGTAATGATAATATACTTATTTGCATACAATGCTGGAAACGCAGTTTCTATTATTCACGCGTGTTTTTGCTCATCCATTGTGCCGCGTTTTACAAAGTGTTCCAATTTATTCATTCCTACAGAAACAACCATATCTCGCGTAACTCTTTTTCTCAAAATAATGATGAAAAGCTTTTTGAACGTATAAATTTCGATTGACGACTCGTGACTATTTTTTTTTATGATATGAAACGTATATATGCACGTTTGATAATATTGGGATACAAGCGTATCGCAAGTAAAAGGTAACAGTACAGCAAACAAACACTATTATAGAACCATTCAATTGAAATTCATCAGATTGTCATATACATATATATGGAATATAAAGAGAAAAATTTATTTCCAATTAAATCATTGTACGAAATTAATTATTGTAGCTTAATTATTTTAATTCTGCTATCAACTTGGATTCAACTGTCCAAAAACTTTGAATCTCGGTTTATAACGAATTCGACTGCTATTCTGAAATTTCATTAAATTATTGAAAGTCGTTAGACTCGAATCGCAAACACTCAAATTTGCAAACTTCAAATTGCTTTCAATTGTCCGATCAAAATGCCACGGGCCAGCGTTGAAATGCCCTGCCACCTTTTTACACGTTACGCTCGACAAATAAATCGTCAATCTCGGCGAGTCAAAGATTTAAATCCAGATTCATTGTAAATTCAATTACCGACAAATTATTCCGAGATTCACAGGCGTGACTCTATTTATAAGCGTTCGACGCTGTTAACCGTCAAAACACTCGACATGATCGCTCTTTTCTTCCTTCTTCTTCTTCTCCTTCTTTTTTTTTTTTCTGTCGTTTATATCAAGCTGTCCAGCGAAACAGCGATCATTTTACGCGCGGCTCGATAAATCTCGCGGAAATAAAAACGACGGGAAGCCCATCGTGCGACAAAGCGCTACACGCGACAAGGGGAAACACGTTGATGGCGAATTATCCACTGCGGGAGATCAAACAAAATCTTGCGACGTCGTCTCACGCTCACGCTCTTCTGCCCCGTCGTTTCTACGACGACAGAGAGAGGCCCTGTCCCTTTCAGCATCGCGAACAAGGTTCAGAAAAGTTCAGACGTGAAATTGATCGGATTCAGCTTTGTCTGTGACGATGGTGTACGTGTCGTTGCCGGGAGAAAGCCAAGGGCAACGGGTATGTTTCTGGAATGGCGAACACGCGTCCGAGGAATGGAAACGAAAGAGACTCTGAAATCACAGTCGAAAGAGAAACGAATTTTACATGTTATTGATCCAGACGGAGGACGTTTCATACTTCGACGCACGTAAATTCATATCTTCGTACAGATGGCCGAAGCGAATCCGAGTTAAACTGAAAAATAAAATTTATATTATGGTTGGCGCATAGTTCGTGCGAGGCAGAACAAAATTGAAAAAAAAAGAAAGGAAAACGCGAATCAATATTCTACAAATGATTTAATTAATTTAACTCGCGAAGTGTTCAAAACTCTCCTCTCTCGGTTTTAAATAATTTCCGATGATCAAGTGGCGTCAGATAATTGATAAATGAATAATCCCAAATAAATTATTGCTTCATATCATACTGTTCATTTCATTTTAGTTTATAGTATATTATTCATTATATGTATATTATATATAATATAGTATTGTTAATATATTATAAATTATTTATTATATTATTAAATTTTTTATTTATTATTATAAATTATTTATATTGTTATATTTATCATTTATTATTTATATGTATTATTTATTATAAATTATTTATTATATTATTATATATAATAAATAATTTTTATTAATTATTATTATTAGAATAAATAATTTTTCATTTTATTATTATATATTATATAGTATCTTATTCATTATATATATAATAGTTATATACTGTATATTATTATATTACATATAATATATTAATATTATACTAAATAAATATATATTAAATAATAAATATATAATAACATATTAATATATATATATATTATATATTATATTGTACATTATTCAATATACTACAGTTACTTCAATGTAACAATAATAAACAAACGAAGGGCAATCCGAAACTGAGGAAATCCCAGGACCCCATAGATTGCAAAAATCTCATCGTAGAGACATTGAATTGATTCTAAGGTAGCGCGGTAACTTTTAGCTATGAAATGAAATTGTTACGACTTACGTACGGCTCGTAAAAATAAGTATAATCGGGCCGGTATGGCCGGTGACCATCGGTCGGATCAATAAGAAAATAACACGGAATGTACGTCGTTTGGTCGGAACAAACTTTACTCGTCTCGGTGTCCCTGTGATCGTTTATTGCCGGCAACGTTGGCAAAAAGCTCGGCGATCCGTTGTGCTCGTGATAGGAAACGATACGCCTGGATAAAAGTAACGAAGACAGAGAGTGAAAGAGAAAGAGAGAGAGAGAGAGAGAGAGAGAGGAGGAGGAAAGCTAGGTACGAGGTTAGGAACCGCGTGTACGCGTGCGGAACAAGCGAGCAAAGAAGATGGAAACGGGAAGAGAACGTGTACGATGGCGAATAAGGAAAAGTTCTATCGGCTGGGAGAGGGAAATGGATTGCAGCAATTACGTCGCGGTATCGAATTTCACTTGTCGGACCCGTGGCGGCCGTGCATGTCTACGCCCAATGAAATTACCGAGAGCGATTCTTGCCCCGGGAAATGGGAAAAAATTGAATATTTCCTCGCCAGCTTTTCGAGGGGGAGGGCGGAGAAGGGTGAAGAGGAGAAGGGAGGCTGGGAGGTTCGCGTTCGTTGATTACGTGGATTCCAGAACGCGACTTCCTCGCGGAACGTGACTTTCGAATGCGGAGACGATGTTCGAGATAATTTGAAAAAAAAAAAAGAAAGAAAGAGAGGGAGGAGAAAATATATATCAGATGTCGGACTGCAATAGGACTGCATCACTGTAAAAAGATAGGGAGCAAGTGTTTCTCGAGGAAATTGCAGTTTCTAGTAATCTTTGCCGGCCGTGTCGAGTGTGACGCGCTGTGATTTCGCGATCCTTGAGCGAAGTACGGTTAACACTTTCGTTCATGAGAATTTTGGTAGGAAGTTGGTGATAAGGCGAACATTACTCGTCCCGGCGATAGGGGAAACATCCCTCCCATCTTTCTTTTAGGGGACTTTAATACTGCGTTGAATATACAATAAACGTGGTTACTTTGGAAATTTAAGAATAATTTATGTTGTCATGATACTCCTGTTAATCCTGACAAATGTTGAGGAAAAGAATGTAAGATTAATACCAATAAACATAAAAAAAAAATTGAAATTTCAATCATTTTTTTATTTTTTAATAATCCTGAAAATAACGGAAATCGAGAAAATACGGCTCCTATTGATAAAACACAATGAAAATGTCCAACATAGTATGTATCACGTAAAATAATATCAATGAATTTGAAAGTATAATTCCAGTTAATCCTCCAATTGTAAATATTAAAATAAATCCGACTGATCTTAAAAATGAAATGTTAAAAACTAATTTCGATTTAAAAAAGACTTTAATTCCTGTAGGAATAGCAACAATTATTGTTGCTGATGTAAAATATGCACGCGTATCAATATCTAATCCTACAGTAAATATATGATGAGCTCAAACGATATATCCTAAAAATTCAATTCCTAATATTGCATAAATTACTCTTAAATTTCCAAAGTAACTACGTAATAGTGTAATAACGTAAACTGAATGAAGAAAATTACGTTTCGCCATGGATCATTCTCCATTGTGTGCTCTAGGATCCAGAATATTTTTAACGTTTCCTTACGATCGCTCAAATTTTCGTCTCAAAATTTCTCTCATCATTTCCAATTCATCCATAAAGTCGACGATCACCTTTTTTATAATATACGTCGTAATTGAATCATTCTCAAAAATTGTACGTTTCAAAAATAAAGTTTAAAGAATTTACATTGTAATTTGATTTCACATCGTTTTCAACGGACATTTTCATCCAGTGATAAATGTCGATTCTTGTCGTCGCGTGAAGATCGTAAAGTGAATCGTGGGAAGTGAAAAGTGAAAAGTGACGTCGATAGTCGGACGTACGAAACTCCACTTCCGAGGGGATCCGAGTCACAAAGAGCGATTGACATTAAAAGGGTTAATCGTAAGGGTGGAAATCATAGAATCTGACGTATTGATTATAGCCGAGGTTATAAGCCGGTGTGGAATAGCACAGGGTCACGCGAGTCGACATTGACGGGACGTCAAACTCTCGATTAAGTTCGAAGTCGCGAAGACTTGATCCGAACGACCCTGGAGACATAAGTAATACCGACTATCCCCGTGTAGCCGAGGCCAGACATCAACGACTTCAGGGACGTAAGTATTAACATCGACGGGACTCAATGGCGACGGCCCAGGAGAACTGGATACCATTATCGACAACGTGCAATCGGATTCAATATTCATGATCTTTCGACGATGTTCTGCAAATCTCGACGATTTTACAATTGGAAAACCGAGGATGTTTCAACCTGCGTTTATATATTTACGACGGATTTGCAAAGTAGAAGAAGCTTTCTACTCTTTGTCAGAACTAGAATTGCACAAATAAAATCACACCATATTACCTGTAAATTTGTACATTTCGGCCAGTTACAAATTTAGAATGTCTGTAAGAAATGTTAAAAATGACAGATTTTCAAAGTAGAAGAAGCTTTCTGCTCTTTGTCAAAGCTAGAATTACACAAATAAATTCACACCATATTACTTATAAATTTCTACATTTTGACCAGTTACAAATTTAGAGTGCTTGTCAGAAATGTTAAAAAATGACGGATTTACAAAGTAGAAGCTGCTCTTTGTCAGAGCTAGAATTACCAAATTCACAAATAAATTTATACCATATTACATATAAATTTGTACGTTCGATCATAGATTGGATAAATTCAGAATATTTGTTGGAAATTTAAAAATGTAAAACAACGTATTTTTAGAAATTTGAACGATTTTATAAATAAATTGGTGTCTTTGGTGGGAATTTTATGCTTCAGTCGTCGGTAGTTCCAATATTAACGTGAATTTGACGAAGCGATTAAGCTTGATTAAGTGTTTACATTGGATGATATTTTTCTGGGACTATCGATCAATTAATTTCATTATTAATTTATCAATTATTAATTTTTGTACTAGTAGTACAGTTTGTACTAGTATATTTGATTGATCGGTCTTAAACGGCCGATATTTAATATTTATCAAATGCATTATTTATTCTGCTTCTAACAACAACGGGGAACATAAGGCACAAAAATCACTCGAAAAGGAGGACAAAAAAAATTTTTCCACAAAAGTGACAGTGAAAATGAAAGAAACCTGTATAGAAATACAGGTATCATCTCCGAATTCTTAAATTTTTTAATTTAAATTTAAGTACGAACTTTCTCGACAATTTGCCGATTAATATATTTACCTCGAAATTGGAAGAAAACAATTGTCCTGAAGTCACTCCGTGTCAAATTTTGTGTCGTACGAATCTTCGACATGGCGTTGTAGGACTCGGGTGAGATTCGCTAATTAAGGTCCAATCGCGCAGTGTTTCAGGACGGACAGGGTCATTGGTAGCGAGCTTTACAAATGAGAAGCGGCTTGTATCGGATTTCGTAGCTTTAATTGGTACCGAGCTTCAATTATTTACGCGAGGTCGTTATGAATATTATTTATCTTGGAGCTGGCCGCATTGTTGCCGATCTATTCTACTTAAAGTTCCTCGCGAAAGATGTTCCTAATCCGTGCACTGAAAATTTTTAATCAGGAGCTGCAAGACCAGGCAGAACCGCCGACAATTAAAATTAATAATTTACATCGAAGGAAAAAAGATCACGATTCGAAATAGTTAAAGAAGTTACACAGTTATAAATGTTGAAAGGCAAACAGGAAGCGTGAGCGAAAAATCACTCAAAGTTGCAGAAAAATAATTGCTTGAAAATTATAAATTCGTCAAAACGGAAAACAGTTACTATCGATTCAAACCGCCGAAATCTTGCATAAAACAAAAACAAACGTTGTAAATTTTGCAACGAATTTGTTCAGAAGATTGTGGGTCAAAAGTTTTTCAACGTTAAAACACGTTTTGGAGAAACTCATTCGCAACGCTCCGATTCGACACTCTTTCTCTCAGGAATCGTATCGATTAGGTGGCAGGAATCAAAGTCCTTTCAGCCTTAGATATCCTCGATAAAACAATGTTGAATCTATCGAGATCAGATTTACTTATCTTCTTGAGCAAGGGTAATCGTCTGTCAGAGAATGCGAAGCCGGTAAAAGTCTCCGGATAGCCATTGCGGAACGAGGAAAGAAACGAGGAAAGAAACCTTCAGGACGAAAGAAGAGTGAGAGCTACGATGGTATTAAGATAATCTATGAGCGTTGAAACGTTTCGATTGATCTTCTTCGATGTGTCTATACATTGTCAGATATTTTCTCGTCTCGCGTTCGAACATAGAAATATTTGCAGAATAATGATTGAAGACACGTTTGTGTAAAAATATCCGATTCCCAGCTAAACAACGGCATTATTGATGCCTGAAATAGTAAGTAATTTTATTGCACGATGTATTGATACTACAAACAGTTTGATTTTGAGCATTGTTATTTGTGTGTTGCTTATTATTGGTGAAACATTTTTAATTGTGATATGATTTTATGTTCACTTTGTGTCCCTGCAAACGAATTTGTTCTAAACGAAATTGCTATAATGAAAATATACCGGTACATTATATATTTTAATACAGACTATAGCATAATTTTGACTTATCAACAATTTGACTGTTGGATAACAAAGAATTAATATTTTTCTTTGACGCGCGAGGGAAAAAATTCAGAAACTAAATGAATACAAAAATTTTTGAGACAAAGAACGAAAAGAGAGGGGGGGGGGATAACAAAACATTACTTTTTGAAATTGCAACGTGCGTTTCGATGCGGAAAATTCTATAAAGTCCTTACTCTTTCATCATCATTCAATTACGAATTAAAAGTTTCTCAATGTGACGAATAGAGAATTCCTTTTTAATGAATTAAACGATATCCTTCGCGTAAAAAGAAAGAAAGGAAAAAAAAAAAGAAATTAATTCATTTCGCTTCGCTGAACTTTTCACAGATGATAAGAGAAACCACTTCCCTATCATTCTTCCTCTCATCGAAAAAAAATCATGAAATTGAAAAAAGAGAAGAAACGATTCGTAGATTCATTCTCCAATTACGAGGAAATTTACAATTCCGTGTGGTGAGGAGGAGATGAAAATTCCTGGAAGAATAAGAAGAAAGAAACGCAACGTACGGGATTATTTGAGAAATTATTGCGACTCTTACAATTCGGTTGAGACGCCGATATATTTTTCGATTCGTGGCACGTTCCGCGCTGCCATGTATTAACGTTCCGAAACACGAAACGAAGGGAATTAAAACTGCCAATGTCGCTGCCAATAATTTGAAAAAAACAGCGCGCGCCACGGAACGGGAATTTTCGCGATTATTGTAGAAAAGTTGATTACCGTTAGCCAGCTGAATCTTTCATCGACGAGTAATCGTTATCGTTGAAGCACTTAAAATTGTTTGCAAAATATCGCTGGGGAAATTGTAGCGCCGCGCCCGTCGGCTAGCCTGCGCGCGGGCTACGCGCCACGCACCATCGCAAATAAATAATACAACGTATTTCACTCTGACACGAGACAAATTGTTTCGGGACGAAAATTCATTGAGTGCATAAAAATTGACAGAAGGCGGATGAACGCGTGAATAAATATGAAATACTAAAACGAAAAAAAAAGAGAAGTGAATAAAAATAGGGTGAAAAAGGGGGTGGAAAAAGAAAAGAGGAGACGATATTTTCGACGCGTAACACGACGCCTCGACGAGAAATTGCTGGTGAACGGAGCGTCGATACGCGACTGAAAGATTGTAAATTAAATTTTTAGCTATTTCACGTTTCTACCGTTAATACGTGCAACGACAACAATGTCAGGTTGGAATTCGTTCGGCTATTCTATCAAAAAAAATGAGAAATAAATAAATAAATAAAAGAAGAGAGAGAAAAGAGTTGGAACTAATTTTATTGAAAAAAAATTCTGTGTAAAATGTAGTTGCAATTTTTCCCCGACGTGTCGTTTGATAGATTCTATTAAACGACTTTTTTTTTTTTTAGAAAACGATTTTGTTTACTTCATCTCGATAAAATATATTTGCGTCGTTCGATAACTCGTTTCAAAAATAAGAAAAACGTCGGGGATTTTTGACATTGAATTGAATTAAATAACGACAAATAACATGAACGACGTACGTACGTTGAGAGAAGAGAATTTTCTCAAAGATTCCGAAAGTTTAATTAACGAGACGAATAATGAATTACTGAACAATATCTCGAAAAATATGTTATTTCTAGATTTTAAAAATTTTCAATCAAAATAAGAATCATCTGTATCGATACATCTTGCTGTGCAATCATACGCTTATTGATTTTAATATCTGATATTTTTACTCTTTCCAAACACATTGACCAAGTTTAAATATATTCGTACAGAAATAACTAATGTTAATATTTCCAGAAAATTCTCATCAACGAAATGAAACAAAATAATTTAATTTGAACGAAATAATACACAAACGAACGCAGCTGTCGTATGTTCTTCAACTGAAATCAAAAAACTTCGTCGAAAAGGGACATTTATCGCTCATGATCAAACTGTAGCTAAATAAATTGACCAAATAATTGATCAAATTATCCTAAGAAAAAATACTGATGCTTATGTGTATCCACAATATGAACAAATGACAAAGAAATAATTAATGAACGGTGCAACTAACCACCAATTTAATTACATTCACGTACTCCGCGATATTAGATTCGGCATTAGCGAAATTAGGGTATACATTTCGCGAAAATGGTTAATTCTCATCATTTAGCAGTCACGTGTTCTCCATAGAAGGCTAATTATTCTGTGTGGATGTTGAAGCACAAAATTAATAATCCAAACAATTTAATAATGGCCAGTGTGGAACGAACGCGGTATTCCCCTGAGATACGATCGATTGGTATCTGTCGAGCCATGTACATATCTACGCGTCGGTGTTTTAAATAGCCGCGTGCTGTTTCGCGATTGTCGAAAAATTTTCTCCGAATTCTGTTACAATTTTTCGCAGGGAAAATATAAAGCTGAGTTTCAGCGGTTGACGATCAAAGCCGAACCTAACTTCCACCAATTTCCCATGGAATCGGTTTAATTTCGAGTTTCATATACGGTAACATATACGAACGCACAATCGCGAACTCGATATCGTAGATTCTCGTAGTTAATACAACATTTTTTTATTTTCTTCGTTTTTTGTTTTTTTTTCCCCCCGCGTTCGTGAAAATTTCGTGGAAGTGGAATAGCAGCTGTCGGTTTATCGACAGGCGTGTGTAAGGCTTGTTAACGCGTCGGAAATATGTACGTAGTATCGATAACTGGATTGACATATAAAAATTCCAACGGACGGGAGAAATATGCAACGAAATAAAAAAAAAATGCACGCTCGAGAATTTAGTGAAATAAAATATTTCTTTAAAAAAAAAAAAGAAAAAAAGAAATGATTTTAAATGTCGTTCTGTTAAATAAATTGAGCTGTATGGGAAAACATTTTTTTTTTTTCTTTCTTTTTAAAGAGAACCTTCATTTTTTTATTTATGACGAAGGATTAAATACATTAAATCTAAAAGGTGCTTAATGTCAACGGAAATAGAATTTTACGTTAACGCCGGACAAACGTAATAAAATATTACAGGAGTGAAGTTCGAACGGTCTCGTGAATTTTTCAAACTTCCGCGAGAAATTAATGAAGCGGGGATACTTTGGTTACGAAGCTAGCGTAGTGATAAATTATTTCAATATCGTGTTAGTTTAATGAAATGATGCGTCGCGTGAGCGAACCAGTAAAAATGATCAGACGTCGACTGAAAGTTACACTCGAAGCTAATTGAACGAAAGAAATTTAAAAGAGTTGAAAGAACGTATAATTTTTTTTATTTTACAATTTCCTATACACGTGTTAAAAGAAATCTGTAGTTTAATCACGAATGTTAAGTTAAAATTACAATCGAACGAACGTTTAACCAAAGCACTTCTGCTTTATTATTATTTATTATTGTCAAGGCCAAAGGTGCATAACACTTATGACATGGATGTGTTTTAACCCAGCAAATCAAGAATTTCTAAAACATTCGATCACTTGGAAAACTCCAAGCTAGGCGCCCCATAAGTCACTCTCGAGTGGACGGCGATGGGAAATTTTCGAAACCTTCCCCTATACTTCCTGACTGAGCTTAACATAATTGATCCCTCGTTCTACAATTCCTCCTTCGAAAAGGATCCAACTCTCGATAAAAAGAACGACTTTGAGGAAATCAGGGGATTTTTTACAAATTAATAAAATTTTTTTTACAAGTTAATTTACAAGTAGTATTCAACAGTAGTAGTCTTGAACATTTTTAATTCAAACAAGAATCGAGTCGAAGCCAACGGAATTAGTACGAAATAAAATCAAGGCAAGATCAATCATAATGATTCGTTTTCCACGTCAGTGTGGGTGGTCCTTCGAAGTGCATGATCGACACCAGTCGTGAGTATCTTTGACAATTACAGTAATTATTGTAGGAATACCGGACGAGACCCCAATTTGTAGGAATTTTGATAAAAGATGGTTGTTTATTTAAAGTTAAATAAAGAAAATTCGTTTAATAATAATTATAAAGTGACGTTTTACACTATTTTCTTAATTGCTAAACTCGCTAGACTCTTCTCTCGAAATGACTGCTCGAAATTCACTCTGTTCTCTCTGACTTCTCGACACTCACTGCCTTCTTCCTCATCTGCACAAAATTCGTCATTCATACACACATACACACAAACGCATCCACACCCTTAATATCTTAAACGCTAGGCGTGGAAGGCTAGCCATAAACAATCCCAAGTCCCGGGGCTAACTTTCTCTATAGTTTATGATACATCAATTGGAACATTTGCAATTGTTGGGCACTGAAGAAAGTTCTGGGCCCTTTCCCAGAATTTGTCCATCCCACATTATAAAAAACTGTAAAGTTAGGGCTTTGTTTCTTATCTTTAATATAAACATTTATTATGTTAACGTTTACACAATATTGCTTTCCCTTTATCTGGCACGCTCTTATTATAACTCCATCTTACGTGTTACACCGTCTTCTTAAAACTTCTCACTTCTTTTGTTTCACACCATCAATCACACACACACACTCCTATCTTTCTCATGTCCTCTCTCCCATACCAGATGTCACCACAAAGCACAATCACAAATGTACCAATATCCTAATAGATCGACACCAGTCGTGAGTGTCCTTGACAATTACAGATAATTATAAAAACCAGCAAACAGAAGTATCAACCTTCCTCTGGGGTTTAGCATACGCTCGTGCACGATAGCGCGCGGAAATTCTCCTCGAACGCCGATAAAAGGGCACTTGGTCGTCGTTGATTAATGCAAAGTGGAAATAGGCACAAGGAGGACAAAGAGAGGGGAAAGAAACCGACGGCGGTTCCGTATGCCGACGCAGCAAACGGCTAATGAAAATTCGATCATCCGACAATAAAGTAAACGGGTGAGCGTGCATTGGTGCAGGAATCGGGCTACGTGTACCTCTCTCTCTCTCTCTCTCTCTCTCTCTCTTTTCCCGGAGAATGGATCGATATCACCTCCACGGCAGAGAGTCCACAAATCGGCAGAGACGACAAATACCGGTAAGAGAAACAAGAATTTCAATTTGCGTCATGTACGTGGCGAGCATGCCCGAGCGCGGCGAAAAATTCCTGGCCTCGGACAAATCCCCCAGAATTCGTAGACCGGGCACGGGCTTCAACACGTCGACTTCCGGCGTGTCGAGCCGCGCGTCTTGTCGTCGGAAATACGCCAGCTATTCCGTCGCGTTCCATTTTCCGCGACACCTAGCCACCCAGCTGTTTTCGTTAAGTTCCCCGGGCAACGATCACCGACGCCTCGCCGACGAATTTCACGAATTCTATGAACGAGTCCCACTCGTTCCTCCCTGTTTAGGCGATACGCCCGGCCACGTCGGGATTTTCGCGCGCAAATTGAACGCGCAACACGAACAGGACAAGCGAGAATTACCTTGGTGCCTGACAACGTCGTGGATTGATACCGGGACAGTTTACGTCATGTCTGGGCCGGGTCTAACGACGTCTGCCATGTACACGGGTCTTCGTTCGGCTCTGGTTCTGGCTCTGGCCTTGTAAAATGTTTAATCCACTGGCTAACGGATGATCCAACCTGATGGATAATCTTTGGGTTTGCGTCGCGCTTCGTCTCGGCCTGATTTTCGATTTGGTTTATTCTGGCCTCGCCATTTGGCGCAACGACGAGTGAGAATTTAACCTGACTGGTTGGTGGAAATTTTTAATGCGTTGCGTTGAATGTAACTTGATTAGAAATGGCTCTGTCGGGATTATTTCTGGAAGTGTAATTGTTAAGTAGAAATGGGCAAGATATGGTCAGACGTGTGCACGATGTTTGATCTAAGCAAACTTATATAAAACGGAAGGTTTGAATCGAAGGGGGCATTTATTATTTACATTGCATTACGTTATTAAGCATTTAATTGAAGAAAGCACTCTGTTCAAGCTATTTGTTTTTCTTGAAAATTAAATATCCATGGGTTAACGCGTTCGTGCGTTAATAGATCGCATAATGTACTCAAGGAGTTTAATGCGTAAACTGAAGGAAACAAGCTTTCACAGTACACGTCGATAGAAATAATAAATATTTAATCAACAGAAATTATAAAGTTAATTAGTATCAAACGTAATGTTACACACTCGTTGTAGAGATGCTCAACGAGTTTAATTTACTTCATGATAAACATTGTAGTTGAACGGCAACACAAGTGGAAAACGTATGCACATGTCAGACAATATGAAACGAAATAATATTATTTCAAACGTATGTATATTTGATACGTATATTTACATTTAAACTTATAATACTTCTGCAAACGTATATACATAAATTTAGAAACAAACATAACAGTTGTTTGTGCGAATATCGTAGCAAATTAAAAAGAAGACACGCGTTCTTGCGAAAAATTAAACTGAAGCTTTACGCTTTATTATAACATTTTCCTGGTCTTTCATCGCGATAAAAATATCATCATTCATATTTCTTTAATCAATGTATTTCCAGATTGATTTATTTACCATTTCACAAATATAACCTCGCCATTTATTTCAATATTAAATTCGTTTTAATTTCTACATTGATCAAACAATTTTTTTCTGCCTTCTTCCAGCACTCTTTCCAGCAAAATCTCTATTCGAATTGTTATTGTTACATCGCAACGTATGATTCTGGTGTCAAATTATTGTTCCACTTACTTTTTAAATTAAAAGCAACATATACAGTTCTGTTATGCTTTCGCCTTGATCCAGCCGGATAAAATACCTTTATATCTCAAAAATTGAAGCTGGACTACATGGTCGCTGTTATTATTGTTTCAAACTTTCCACTAACGAGAAAGAACTCCACTAACTAAAAACACGACCTAATAAAGACGACTCTTTTATTATTTAGGAAGCTGGATTTTCTATTCATTTCATTTATGAAATAGAATAACACGCTTGCTTCTTGTCCGAGGGTTTAAACCACCTGATTTTCGCGAGAGATAACGACAATGAACGAAATACTTTTCTGCGCGCTCTGAACGAGTCCATTATGATTTGCAAATGTCGAAATTCAAAGTGGACATATCGAATTTAATTGGACGTGAAAGAGTTTATTCTTTTCACGTTCGTATTTCTTCACATTCGTGAATTTTAACTATACTGTCAGAAAGTCTTGAATGTTCTTCTTTTTCTTTTTTATTTTTGAAAATTTTCGAATTAAATTTTTCAGAACAATCCATTGAATTCTAATTTAACATACGTACATTGATTCATGAATACTTAGAATTGGCAATGATTGCCAGAGAAAATTTGTATATCCGTGTCGCACATGTTATACAAAACAATTTAATGAGACTGTCGTGTGCGTGAGAGAGATTGCAACCTCTTGTAACCTCGAACAAATCTAAAAATATTTGTTTGCAAACGTACGAAAGAAACTTAGATTATCGTTAACATGTAAAATATATACTTGCACCAAATATATTTTCTAATTTCTATATGTGGAAATATTTCAGACTAATTTCAAACTTTGACTCTTCATTACTGAGACAGCAGAGAGTCTCACAGATTTCATCTGCACGTTATCTCTAACGCTGGGACTCAAAGTTTCGCTAATGCAAGTTCAAATGAACGGGTCGTTTCATACGTATTAGGAAAATGTCTACTAAAGGTAAACCAGAAAAAAGGATTGTTGGAAATATTCCACATTTGCGTAATAAATTAACACGAAGCTCAGTGACTTTGAATTTTTTACTCTAGACAAGATAATAGATTCGATAATAGAGGATAACACTCTCACATTAGCCCCATGAAATCCCATTAAAAAATAAAAATCCTGTCCAATTCTTGGAATCAGTGAAAATTTAAATACAGTTGATGAAATTTTCAAGCTCGATTCTGTCAGAAACGAACGTTTCAACTTTTCATAAAGTTTTCATAAATTGAGCCAGAAACACTTGGCCGCAATATGAAAATGTCAAATTCACAAAGACTATAGATAGCGCTATTGTCGCCTAAACGTTCGCCGAAAATCCACAGAATATCCCAGAATCAGCAGAACGAAATTGAGCCACAGCGCGCGTGTGCGCGCTCGTAAATAAAGAGCCGCCTGAAATTTGGAAAACACTCGGTCGGATCGACGAGACGCGCATAATTTACGAGCAGGGGCCGCGGTTTGCATCTAGAGGTGTTCGACCCCTCGATCGAGCCACATCTTGCTGGCACTGGTCTCGCGCACGGGAGATGTTTATGTCCATTTGAATTCCAATTAATGGCACGTCGAGGACACTTTGGAACGCGTGACATATCGCGGTGCATTGTTCCGCCGCCGGCGTCGCCAAGCAGAAATGCTGCTTCGACTCTGGGTCGGTTCGAGGGGTTCCCATGGGATCGATCGGCAAAGAGACAGAGAGAGAATGAGAGGAGAGAGATAGAAAACGTGCGGAGAAACGCGGGATTCCCTTTTCACGAGGTCATAGGGATTTTTTCCTTTTTTTTTTTTTTCATTTTTTTTCTTCTTTTTTTTTTTCCTTTTCACTTCCCATTATTTCGCGTTCCCATGAAAGCACGGAGGCTTTCATCAAAGTGGCGCGATGCAATATTTTATAGATGCGTGGACCGTCGAGGTCCGATATTCGGCTAACAACTAGCCGGCAACTTTTTTAATTACGATATTTGATGCTCGTTCCGGATTTCGCTGTGTTACTGAATATCGATGATATTCGAAAACTTATTACGCGACTGCGAAAAATCTCGAAATCGACTGAATGGTGGTCGAATTTCGGAGACCCTGATGAATACGAGCTATAGCGTTTGAATTAGAGGATAATTGACGAAAAATTGATACTAGTTGTAGAACGTCACAGGGGAAGAAAATGATAAATTATGCTTCTAATTTTTTTTTTTTTTTTTTTTGAGCAGGCACTTTTAAATTCAATTAATCTAACATTATCGAAATTGTATTTCTGTTCGATTTTTCGTAACGTTGAAGTACTGAGAGGTATAAAAATAGTATTGTAGAAATTCAACTCGACACAGTCACACTCTCTAATCAGAATTTTGTTCGTTTAAAGTAGAATAATATGATTGTGGCTATTTATGTCGATTAAAAATTAGACAAAAAAAATTGACAATTTATCTGCTATTTTCGACGAGATAGAACAGTGAAGTAATAAGTATTTTCAAACGGTTACTATATAACACAAGATACACAACTTACTATATATTCATAAAACATTCTTTTTCAATTACGAGATATTTCAATCCTATCTACATCATCCCGAAAAATACAACTGTCAAGCTCGTCAAAAGCCGGAAAAGTTTACCAGAATTTCGTTCACTTAAAACAAAATCAAATGATTGTAATTACTTGTCCCAATTATAAATTAGACAATTGACAATTTACCTACTATTTCTAACGAGATAAAACAGAATTGAATGTTTTCAAACTGTTGCTATACAGACATGTAACTTATTATGTATTCGTAAAACCTCGAAAAATTCAGCGTTAACTATAAACCTCGTCAAAAACCGGGGAATTCACCAGAATTTTGTTCGCTTAAAATAGGACAAGATAATTATAGCTACTCATCCTGATTGAAAGTCAATAAATAATAAATAATAAATAATAAATAATAAATAATAAATAATAAATAATAAATAATAAATAATAAATAATAAATAATAAATAATAAATAATAAATAATAAATAATAAAAAGTCAATAAATAATAAAGTAAATAATTGCCAATTGTTTCAAGTAATTCACCTGCTATTTTTGATGAGACAGCGACAACTTTAAATATTTCAAATTCAGCGAGAAAGTGGCTAAATTCACGCCACGTTTGCCCATTCGTAGCATATCCGGTGACAAGAACGTAGCGTAGGGACATGTACGCACAGGGAAAGTATGTGGTAAAAGTATGACATGAAAAATTTCCAAGCGCGGATACACCCTGTTTTCTGGACGATGGCCACGTGCTTGCATCAGCCTCGTCTCGCGGCGGGCAATTTAAAAGAATATTAATGTCGGCTAATTAATTCAGTTTTTTTCCAGCGTCGATTCGCGAGACGACGCTCACCACGATCACGTGCGTGAAATACGCTGAAGAGAGAAAGAAAGAGAGAGAGAGAGAGAGAGAGAGAGAGAGAACGGGCTGGAACGACGAAGACAAAGCGCGTTCGCGCGAAAAATGCGGGATAAATTAACGACGCGACACCGTTCGCGCGTTCCTCCTCCTCGGGAAATTCGACGAGGTGGAGAACGGTTGCGCGTGGACCGCGCTGAAGCACACTTGGTCGCCGAGCGCGAGCACCGACTCTTTTCGATCGTGGTCACTACGGTAATCGAGCGGAAACGCAGAGAGCCGTCGAGAGAAATTGTCGTCCGGTCGACTTTCCACGAGCATTTTGTTCGAAGAAATTTTATCACAGCATTTCCCGCCCCCCTCTCCTACCGCTTCCGTCGTGAGGCATTCCCTTTTGGCACGGACTCGCCGTTCAGATTTGCATTTAGACTCGCGCTCGGCGAGGCGAATCGTCGCTCGATTCGATCGATCCGTCATCGCGGGTCGAATTACATGTAAACGCGCGTGGAATAATGAGAGCTGGCACGATCGAAAGAAAAGAAATTTCTATCTCTCTCTCATCATTTCTCCGGCGGGGGGAGGGCGGGGGGGGGGGGGAGTTCGAGCTGCGTAAAATCCAGCTGGATTTAATATTACGGACGAACGGTGGTAAAATGTGGAGGGAATGTGAATCTTGAATCTGAGAAGTCAAGACAATTGCCAACGTTGCGTGAGAGTAATTGAACAAATTGTTGCCAGACTACGGATTTTTATGCATTTATGGAAAGTTTAAAGATGCAACGTGAAGGAACATATGATACAAATACTCAAAGTACAGTGCTTTTTGTAACAATTTTCTACCCAGATTCTGCTTTCCCCGATTGTCCGCGTATTCCCAAAAATATGATCCGCTAGTTATCACTGCATTCTTATTGTATCATTATTGTATTTTAAAATTCGTATTTTTTGAACGTCTGATTAAATTATCTGTACTCCTATTTGTACTTGTATAATTCGATTGAATTACTTTTCAGCGTGCGTTTTTCAACTTCACAAAAAAATTATTTTTCAAATGTATCTGCGTGTTTTATCATGTTCGATTTTTGACATACTGTGATGACAACAAAAAAAAAAAAAAAAAAAACAAAAAAAAGGAAACTTCAGAAATCCAAATGAATGATCAAACAGCGACCAAAATTTACGACGAGAAAGAAAGTGTTGTTAGAGAAAAACGAGGTCTGTTAACTCGAAGAATGTGAAACCGACTGGAGAGAGAACAGTGGTTCTAATAAGCCTCGTATTTCGCAGGATGAGAACGTAATAACTATGCCGCGTAATAATTAATTGACTATCTAGTAATAATTAGCTATTTCATTCGCTCGTATAACCAGAACTGAAAGTTTATTGAAACATCCATTCTCCATAGGCGACAACGCGATGCAAATTCCTCTCGGAGCCCAGCGTTTGATATTAAATTACCAGCTGTTATCCACAATACGTCTGAATCCGCGTGTCTAGATGTTCGAAGACAAATTCACTCGCGCACGATCACTGCAATTTACAAACGCCAGCGAATTAACGAGAACGCGTTAATTTCGTCGCTCGTATTTTTTGACAACGATCGCTTTGGCTTTTAATTAGGCCGAGTGTTTTTACCGGATGTGTTTTTCCGCGCGTCATCATTTCGCATGCATTTTACATAATGGTGACACTGGGCGTGGGTATGGGTGTGGGCGCGACCGAAAATCGACGATGCAGCTGCGGTTTCGTTTGTTTTTCGGGCAATCAGTCGGATGCCCTGTAATCGATCTTATTAAAGAATCATTAATGGGAATTTTGTCGACAAGAGAACGACGAACGATCGACGAGTGCTATCTGAAATAATGATAGATTTTATAGAATATTTTGAGAGTGGCACGATTAATGAGCGGGTTAAAACACAAGAGAAACTATATAGGTGCATGAACTCGTGTTCGAATATTCGCAGTAAATGAAACATTTTGATATTTTGCTAGCGTTGCAATGAAGAATTAATTTTCGTGATTCTCGCTCGATAGTAAAGCTTCGGGAAAAAATCTGCGAAAATAATAGTCAATCATCTTGTATAGTATATATAATTACATTTATAACTACATTAATAGACTTTGATATCTAACGAGATCGTGTTTAAAATGACTGCTAAACGTACATTTGTTCTAAATATTTTGAAATATTTCGATACACATTTTTACACGTTCGTTTCAAATTTGACTTTGCCTGTCGTGTTTGTTACAGTGAATCAAACGCATAATGTACACACTGAAGAAATTTCCTGCATTATACAGCGGTGTAAATGACGAAATTCTATCCGTATACTTTTAATTGTACTTTTTATTTCTCTATTAGATTTATTTCAAACCTAGTCCTTTAATTGTACTTTTTATTTCTCTATTAGATTTATTTCAAACCTAGTCGATATAGTCGTACCTCGTCGAAGTATCAATGAAACGTCACAGTATTTCACAGAATGCGCATATTTACAAAAAAACATTCCCGAGAAACTGTGTGACAGAACGCACAAACTAGAAATAATAACTACTCCCTCGTAACTCTAAAACAGCCACTCTGATAGTCGTCACATTTCGAAATCGAGTAAACAATTTTCTAGCAACGTACACGAACGACACTCGACGCTGTGAAAGTTATAACCGGATGTCAAGTTCGCGGATCGTCGACGAGGATGAATTTTACGTGGCCAGCAATTGTGTGGCACCGTTGCAGCAAGTAGGAGGCACACGAGGCAAACAGAGAGGGTCACGCAACGACGTAATGGTCACGTGCGAACGAATTGAAACAGTGGATCGACTTGGATATCTGCGCCAACCATTTTCAGTGCTCATGGGTAAACGGAGGGGCGAGGGTTAAAGCCGCGTTAAGCCTGAGTTAAACGCTGTCACAGCGCGACTGGTATTGTCCGCCGCTTAGTGTCGCTCATGAGGGTAAATAGAATATTCGCGTTATACGCCGACCGGAGGGGTGAGGATCGTTTGCCCTGAGAAATTAATTTCACCTCCGTCGTCGTTCGGCCGACCACTGAGTCATCAAGCCACAAGTAATCAGAATTCGATCGATCGGGTTATTGACTTCTTTCGTGACAATCGGTTTTCATTCTACGCGTTTGCATTAAAACGTATCACGTTTGTTTCGTTGTGATTTTTACGTGTATCTTCATATTAGCTTTAAATTTTCAGCTACAGTTTCAACGAGATTTTATAAATAACTTAACAACAGTAGTAAATTGTGTGCACACGTGGATAAATTTTGGAAATTTTTTTGAGCGTATGTTGGGAATTGTTGCTATGATTATTTAAATAGACTCACCGTCGAAAAATTCAATGCGGATGCAGTTAACGCGCAATGGAAAGAAACTCGCAGTAGAAACGTTTCGTACAAGTCGGACAGACTTTTATTCTAAAATATTTGTTTCAAATTATTTAAAATAATTTATTTTAAAAATATTTCAACGCTGCATTGTTAAACATTATATCGATCAATCACTCCAAAGTCTTCTCTACAATTAAATTTTTAAACGATTTAATAATAGCGATAAATTATATCTATACGTGAATAAATTTTGAAAATTTTTTAAACATGAGTTGGGAAATGTTGCTACGATTATTTAAATAAACTCATTGTCGAAAAATTTAATACGGGCGCAGTTAATACGCAACGGAGAGACTCGCAGTAGAAATATTCCATATAAGTCAGACAGAATTGCCAAATTCGTATCCATTTATTTTAAAAATATTTCAATAGCGCATTCAATGTTAAACATTATATTGATCGACTATACTAAAGTCTTCTCTGGTAAAGATAAATATATATTTCTGCAGCATGTTCTTACGAGCACGTTTTTTATAATTTCAAGATAATAAAGACGTCGTCGTCGTCATTCTTTGGAATTTGAAATTAGCGAATGCAGCCTCTTACGCATTTGTTATAAAAGACGTTGAAAATGTATGAAGTGTTGCATATTAATAAGCACAGTGACAAAAGAGTTAGAACTTCGTTATTTCGCGTCATGAATCGTCCGGCATATATTTCTCTCTCTCTCTCTCTCTCTCTCTCTTCCTAACTTTTCCGCGAGTCTCAACTTGGGAAAAATATTTCTCGCAAAAACTCTGCCCCGGGCATAAATTTGGCATTTAGAGAAGATTACGCAAATATGCGAAAGTCCCGCGTTAAATTTCACGGAGTTTAAAATTGACGATCTCTCGCGGGAAAATAGAAGAAAAAAGTACAAAACGAGAGATGCGATTCTTTCCGTGTGGTCTCCAATTACAGTAGTGTCCACTCAAGCGTCGGGACCGAGAGCGATCCTTAAATAAATTAAATAAAACAATCTGACGGCCTTTTAATCTTTTTAGAGAAATTTGTTATTTAATTTGATAATCCGCGATAAGATGTACTTAAATTTTATTTATGTATTGTTATCTAGATTTACATATAAAAATTTAGTAAAATAACATTTTAAATGAAAATGTAGGTTATTGCATGTAAGAATAAGTGAAGTAGAAAAAAATTTAGTTTTTAGACAATTAATTTTAATATTGATTAGAAAGAGGATTTGATAGTAAATTAATTAAATTATTTTAATTGAGTAAAGCTATTTTAATTGGAAAAAAATAGTAGCTATTTTGCGAATTGTGTCGAAAGTACCTAAACGTCTGTTTTTTCCCAGTTGAGCGTCTATCCCCATCAATTCTTGAAATTAGGGCTATCGCTACTCAAAACAGGCGATATGTATAATACCGATATTAATGTCTGGTATCTGTAAAACAGTTAACGCTCATCCCTTCATTTTCTTCCGGTGCCAATTCGCAGAATACCCCTTCCCCGCTTAAGCATTCGGTTTCGGTCCCAAATTGTGGACCTTTCACTGGGGACTATCATATCGGTGTCAGGTATCACTCACTTTCTATGGTGCAAGTGTCATGTTTCATGCAGCTTCCGACAAGTCGCGCGGTAAAGTAACGTAGAGTGAGAGTCCCAACAGTCCCAATTCTAAGAATTGATGGGGATAACCACGGACGCTTAAGCGAGCATTACTGTACTTTTTCTCGACGTTCAAACTACGTGCATTCTACTCGAACGATTTCACTGGTCGATCGCCCGCCGTCGAACCGATCACCGATCGCAGACAATATTCGGTGACGCTTGCCACCCGAATCAGACGTTCCGTATTTCCTGTCGATCTTGGATCCCGATTCAGAGATTAATGGCGACCGCCCCGTCGCATCGGATTATTCACCGCAAAGCTCGAATCGCGCGGACATCGATATTTTTTTTCTTTTTTTTTTTTTTTTGTCCCCCGCAGGAGAGATCGTCCGTAACCCGATAGCCGCGCTAGTTCTGATTACAGCCTCGCCGAGTTCCAAGCCAGCCCTAATTACTATCCGGCCAGTAATTCGAACCATCCATTCACCTAAACACCCATTGTCCGCGCGTTAAAGCGGATGCGAAAACTGATTACAGATATACCAAGCCGGACACGGGCTTGGAGGAGAGTTCTTGCTCGATCGACCGGCGAATTTTAGGCTCTGGCCCCGAATGGTAGATCGGTATCGTTTTCAAACGGTGAAAACGACCGGCCAAACCGGAAATAGCCGACTGACTGGGTCGGGATAAATGCTGTCCCGATTATCATCGTCATACACGAGTCACTCTCGCTCGTGTGCGCCGGCGATCAAATATCTGGGTTTAAGGTACCGCGGGAATTGGTAGATAGGGTTTCAGGGCGATGGTACGGACACCGGCTGCGTGTTGACCGAAAACCGGTAGCTATTTTTTTCTCTACTTTTTTTCTGGAATAATTTTCGATCGGGGGAGAAAGAGCATTGCAGCTCCTTTTGTTCAATGCGTAATTTTCAAAAGTCGAGCGTAAATTGTCATTTGTTGAATCGTCGAACGCACTGAAAGCTCTTTGTACATGACTTCCCGACTGAAAAATTTATATTATTCAATTGCATAGCACATAAAATAGATGAAAATCGTCAAAGAGAGATTTTGCCTTATTTTTGTCTTAGATTATTTATAAATAATATATTACAATAATTTATAAAAATAATTATATATTATAATTTACAATATAATTATATATTATAGTAATTTATAAAAATAATTATATACTATAATTTATAATATAATTAAATAATTTATAGAAAATTGTACTACTTTTAAGCTTCATATCGACCTAGAAAACTATGTGAAAGAAGTTTCTAACATATTACAGTGATTAAAACACTTCGTTCATTTGATCAATTGCAATTTCCATTTAAAAGTTTGTTTAACCAGAGAGAGAGAGAGAGAGAGAGAGAGAGAGAGAGCTCGATTTATCCTCAAAGAATGAAGTGTTCTCGCGCAAACATCTCGCACGAGGCGAACGTAATCGATTTTGGCAACCGGTTGCCACGCGATAAAGACAAGCAGCGGCAGCAGGTGACGTTCATCTGAACACCATGAAACAACAGGCACGCGCGGACAACCGGGCTTATTACCGCTTCTGTTATTACGCGCTTTAAAGCCAGCAACTTCCTCGCGTAAAAACACGTTCAGCTTTTGTCACCCGGCTTATATCACCGAGACTGTTTAATCAACGCTCCGACTAAAGTCAGAGAAACGTCAACCGTGCAGCGACTAAGCCTTGAGTTTACGATTCACTTTCCTCGCGCGAAAACGTTTTATCACTTGAATATTATTCGAATTATTGTCCCCTGCCTTCGCGAAATTTGAAGAGTCGTAGATCATAGATTTTGGAATAATTATCGTGGAAAAGACCTAACCGACACGATTCATAATAAATAGTTGATTAATATATAAGTGTTGTAATTGAGGCAAACTGATTTTGAATACGGCGATGACACAGAGATATTTTGTTCTATACTCGATACTTTACCATCAAACTTCTGTCTTTATATGAATTTCGCACACTCGTGCACACAATAACCATACATTTATTTATTTTACATTTTAAGATTAGGTTTAGGTTAGATCCCAAGTCTTTTTCGCTGTGACAAGCGAATACTATCGGCAAGTGATAGTTATCTCGCTCTTAAGCCACATTATATAATTTTTGTCAGTGTCATTCGCACTTTCTCGCGAAGGTGAGAAATTCGGAAAACTTACGAGTTTTTCAAATTTCTAGAAGTTGAGAATTTCCACGTACTGAGAATCTCCAGTTTTCCATTGAAAATCTACACAAGAATGAAAAGAATCACACGATGAAGGAATTGGTACTTACCAATATTTCCATCGCTCTTTTTTTTTTTTTTTTTACGAAGGAAAAAACTTTCTAGAAATAAAAGT
>NW_025110678.1:518802-520399 GCF_011392965.1 Frieseomelitta varia
AAAACTTCGGGTGAAAAAAAAAAAAAAGAAAGAAAGAAAGGATGAAATAAAGGAACATTGTACAAAAGAAAATCTTCAACATTAAAGTCATCGTTGGGGATTAATTAACGAACTCCTTTCTTCCCATATCTGAGAAGAGACTAGAGTATTTCTGATTCCTCCGAAGCACGAAGTTCAACCCGGCCAATAAAGTCTTGACAATCCGCGCGAAAGGAAAACTTCCCTCGGAAAGTTTCTTCCGTCACGAACCTCTTTTCCACTTAGCGATGACGTTTTCACGATTTTTTTTCGCGAAGTCACCGCGACAACGGATACGACTTGGTCGTCCCGGTTGGAAATGGGACGCGGAAAAATATGCGCGGGGAATATGAAAGGGAAAAAAAGAAACGGGAATATTATCTTGAGAGAGTCGACACGACACGAAAGATTAGATTTATATGTCCGCCGTGGTCGTTGTAAAACGTATTTCCATTACGTAACTCGCGTATCCGCTTTCTCGTTAAAAAGCAGAGCGCCAGTTCTCAAGGATGACCTTTCTAATCTCGCGTCATCGCTGGAGGAGGGGTAAAAAACACGCGAAAGCTTTTCCGTTTCTACGTCGCCATTGATTCTCGTTTGGAACGCGAGTAATAATTATTCGTCAGTTCAGCTTTTTGGTCACCCGTTTAAGCTAAGGGAATTGTTGCTTCAGCCCATTCGTTTGTGTTTTCTTTTTTCTTTTTACAAATTAAAAATCGGACGTATAGATTTTGACGAGTTGAAAAGATGATAAGATGATAATACGATTGGTTGAGAAAAGTAATTAAATGTCGAAAACTGTAATGGAAGTGATGTGAAGATGTAGAAATGGTGGGTGCAGGTTAAACAGAATCTCTCATTAATTTCGTGAAATGAATTTCGTAAAATTCGAAATTGTATTTCCAGTGTTATATTATTTAATTGTTTCCAGCATGATAGAAAGATTATCCAGTAAATAAAATTACGAGTAAAAACAGAACTACGTACATGTTGATCTGATTAAGAAAAAAAGACGAGCAATTCAGTAATAATTGAAGTGACAGTAGTAACGGTATATGTTTGGTCAAACAAAGTCAATATCCCCTGATATCACGGAATTATGAGGTTTCAAGATAGTTTACACGCAAATAAATGCAGAAATGAATACACAGAGACAGAGTCCGAGTATCTTACAACACGATTATTTCCTCCGTTTTAAAGTTACGCTCCAATTTGATTATTTTTAGGATATACCAAAAATTAACCGAACTAATTAGTATGTTACGAATGTTGTAAATTGCCAGACTCCTCTTCAATCCTATTCATTACCATACCAAAATCACTCAACAGCCAAACATTTCTCAAAATCCAAGCTGAATATCACCCCGAGCCCTAATCAACGATTCAGGTCTCTCCAGCTTTCTCTCCAAAACAATGCCGCGGCCGGGGAAAAAAACGAATCCAGGACCAATTTGCATTCCCGGCCAGACCCAAAACTCAGTCCCCTTCTCCTCAAAGAACGAACCGCAATCCGCTTTAAAGCCCCGCGCTTCCAGCGCTTCCAACGTTGCCGAAAAGACGAAAACGAAAGAAAAAAAAA
>NW_025110679.1:0-71249 GCF_011392965.1 Frieseomelitta varia
TTTTTTTTTTTTTTTTTTTTTATTGATCATTGAACGAATTATTTCACGTTAGTTTCTACCTACGGAGAAAAGTGACTCCACGTGCGAAGAGAAGAGTGGAGAACGAGACCAAGTCGGACGAGACGATGCTTGTGTTTAGCCTGAAGCTGAACGATTTAGTTGGCTTGAAAACTTGGCAGATATACCTCGGGGAGAATGGCCACTTCAGTCACAGGAGGCGAGTGATCGTACTTGACTGCTTTGAAGTAAAAGTGGCAAACCGACACAGTTTGTTACAGTTCAATGCCTCTTAACAGATCACTGATCAGATAAATGAACAGCCGATTAATACGACAGCGTCATTTGTAGGTGAATAATGTTCGAAATTTCGATCATAGCGACGTCAAAAACGCGCGAGGAATGTTGCATTATAAAACTAATCTTCCGTGTAACTTTAATTATAAAATTAAAAATTTCACAAAATTGAACAAAAGTCGATATATTTATTACGTCGCTGTAAAATTGTTGCTCTTGAGCTTTACTTCTGATCTGAATCTTTGGTTTCACTGCAATTGAAACCAAAATTATTCATTTTCAATTGACACGAGTGTATGATCCAACTATTTATTGAACAAAATGGCTACGAACCCGTTTGAAATAAACTGAAAGAAATAATAATGAACGAACAAGACTGAGAATGATATACGAGGTAAAAATGAAATATTGAAATGGCAATAGAAAATATCCAACACGGTAGGAAGATTTACTTACCAGATTCAACAAGTAAACGTTGGTCACGGTCCTCATCCTCTTGTTACGCGCCAGAGTGATCAATACCAATGAATTCCCGACAACGGAGAGTAGAAATATTATGCCATACAGTGGCACGATTAACGTTTCCAGCAGATTGGTCTGTCCAGGCCGCGTGACCGTCGATAATGTCACGTTCATTATAGAAGTCATTGTCGACGTCTGCGTTACATTGCTGATAAATGAACGATCGATGTCAGAATTGCTAGAATAATCGCTCATTGTCACGCTGTTAGACGTGCTATAATCCTGCAGCGACATTCTGATCTCTCGTTCAAGCGATGAAATCGCTACGTTTCGGCCTATCTATTGGTAACCATTCGATAATTCAATTACACCATTTGGTACTTTTCTCGCGGGTGAGTTAGTGATCTAAATTGACAGAATTGTTGAAATCGTTGGGAATCCATCTCGTACGCGTGGCAAGATCAGTTTCATCGACTTTCCTTTCATCGTGTCCAAGAACACGTGTCAGTTTCGTTCGTTCCCGACTGTAAATCCGATTTCGTAGATCTCCTGGCGAATCTCCCGACGTTTCTGAAAAGTCAAGGGAAACGTCAGGTGAGTAATGTGATAAAATAAACGACGTCAAAAATCATTTTCCACTGAAACAAATTTAAATTTAATTAAAAATTGATAAAATTAGTTTCTTCTTATATTTTGATGTTTTATTTTTAATAAATAGATAGAGAAACTTTTGACCCACTAAAGCTTGTACGATTCGTTTATTATAGAAAGACAACGTCATCCGGGCGCGATTATCGAAACGAAGATGCTCGCTTTTTGCGAATATTGTACCGCTGGATCGTCGATATTTATCTCGAAACTATTTTACAAGCGCAAAGCGATAAATTTGAAATAAATTACACTACAAAGTTCGTCGGAGTTCTGAATTTGACGCATTTGAATATTTTCACTGGAATTTCTGTTACGCGATATATGTACGTGCATATATGCACGGCACGAAATTCATGTTTAAAGATGATATTGTGCAACAAACTGTGTATTTACTATATCGCAGATATCATATTGACAAATTTCACAAGAGAAATTCGTGCTACTTAAAATGCTATATATATATATATATTACGTCCTCTTGTTCGCGCAATTCTATCATTCTATTAAATTTGAATTAATTGTCTTCTGTCTCGTAATACCAGTCAGCTGTATTCTCAATTTGACGGAAATCCTAAAAGACAGTTTTAAAATAACATTCACGAAGAGAATTTCTGACGACTCGAAACTTTTTAAACGACACACATTTTATCATTGTTGATCCTTGATGCAGATCCTTGATGCAGATACAGCATAAAGTGAAACGACGTTTGAACGAAGGATCATAGATACCTTGCCAAAATTATACACAATACTTTTATAATTTATAAGACGTTTATAATTTGTAGACTGTGTTTAGGTTAGATTTGTTCAATAACGTTATTTTCAACAAAATACTTTTACATTGTACGAGTGTTTCATACAAGAAATTACGAAGAATAATTGTGGAGTTGCATATATATAATATGTTTTCAATATGCAAAAGGAATAATTTTCTAAATTCGATCAAAAAATTAAGAATTCATCTTGGCGCGTTCATTCCTTCTACATATATAGAAATTTAGTTTTAAAACTCCAACTAATCAGTAGCATAAACACATTTTCAGAAATTTCCACACAATTTAACAGTCTACAAACAAATTGTATCAAAAATGGTGTGAACCAGCGTATGCGTATTGTAACATTGATTTTAACCAAACGAAATAGCGAGGATTCTTCGTGCATTCCGATATTCGGCGAATAATTTATCGAGCGTGGAGGAGGTACTCATTTGGACTTGAATTACGTCGACGTGGAGAAGAAACGACCATTCGTTTGTGTTAAGGTCAATGATATTGGACTGATTTATGATATGAACGTTCAGTTTTTTTAGATTGAACGTTCGCTCTTCAGGCGATATGATTTACAACTGAATCGACTTTAGCTCTTGTGATAGTTTTCGTAGGTGAGATTTCATTTCGTTATAATTTTATTCATATTATGCAAAATTTTCAACAGCTCGATTACTTTAATTATTTCAATCGTCGGCTAATTGATAGGGGAAATAGCAGATGAAACACATTTCTATTTCTTTAGTTAGCGTTCATAAAACAAGATTGAATCCGTAGTCTAATCATAGGCCTTTTCAGGCGATGATGAGCTTGCTCGTCATATCTGCCGACTCACGCGAGGCAATCTCGTGTAATAGTAACGAAAAATTCTGGAAGCCACCCCCATACTTCCTGTTTCGTTTCAGCATGTCCTTCAGACATGCTCTTCGCCTTAATCTTGTATGAAATTCTTCAAGGAGAAACCGAGACGATTTCGAACGAAATGTCCGAGAAACAGAAACACAGGTGGTGCAATAATTATTCGCACAATCAATAGAAAGTTGTCGATACTTTAAGCTCTTACAACTTTGTGAAGAAGACTCATATGTACAACAAATTTTAATGGATTGTTGTAAAGGCAGAATCTCAATCTGCAAGACTACGGTGAATTTTTGATATTTATATTTTCGTAAAGATGTTTGAATTGGCAAAATTTGAAGCACGAGATAAAACTGCAAGCATTCCGGTTGCTTGCACAGGGATTAAATTATTCTAATAGCGAGTTTACTCGGTCATGTCGTCCCAGATATCTCATTGATCACTTCACTGACAATCCCTTCAACGTCCTAAATTCGCATCTTTCATCCATTGGATGGATTGAGGATTAGGAGGATTAAGTTCACTTTTTTCCTCAGAAACCTCGTTTACATCGTCCCTAAAGTTCTACTTAATCCCAGAGTTGAAATGAATTAAAAATATCTGGGTTAGGTTATTACTAAAATACATAATCGGATTCTGAAATTTCAAAACAGGAAAACAAACGTATAGTAGAATGTAAGGATTTTAATATGCAATAATTCAAAGTTGATTTAAGTAAGCCTGTTCAAAGTAGCTGATATAAATTTATGTAGTTTCATCGAGAACAAAAATATAATTTAGTGAATAAAAAAATGTTTTAACATTTATGTTTTTATGTTTTAACATTATTGCAATATTTTTATAAACCTATACTTTTATAGAAACAGTCCATAGATTTCTGATCTTTCGCTGCTGAAAACAAAAATGTTTTCTTTCTCCTGAATTCGTCAGAAAGATATTATTCAGTTCTCATGTCAATGTTGTGATATGTTCGTTGAAATATTTTCGATAAAAATTCATCGAAATGGAACGTATTGTACGATTTCATAAATTATGTTACGAACGTAATTGTTTGATGTGAATCACATGATACATTCAAAACATTCTTGGACCGATATTATTTTTGAAAGAATCTTTTGCGAATTTCTGTTGAAACTGTAGAAAATTTAATAGTTCGTTAATATATGTATTGTGGCAATTGATATGATATCGTTTATTGAAAAGTTAATATCTACCATCAATTAAATATTCAGATTATTTTGCAGACCGATATTTGAATAAAGATTTTTGCAAAGAATCAATATTGTATAATTAAATATTTATTATATCTCGGGCTTAATAAACTATAACAATAATATTAACCTTTCATATTTCTATTAGCTCGGAAATAGCAACTGGCATAAATCATAATAATTGATGTGATTATTTGACAGAAATTAATATTACAAATGTTACATATTAAATATTTACATCCAGGTTCAAATTGTTTGCTGATTGATGTTACTTAAAAAAGAAAATTCCTAATGCATTTCATTAAAATTATATCAAAAGAAACTTTGTAACAGTCGTTCTTTTGCATTCTTATTAGTCAAAAACTTTAATAAAATAAGTTTCTAAATAATATAAACACATATAACAAGTGCAAGAATGGATTAGTCGTTCGATTGTTGGATTAAAGTTTTCGAAAGTGACTGATTGCTTACTATTTGATCAATATTGTAGGTGTCAGTAAAACCGCTAATTTTACTATAATATTCATAATATTCTGCAGTTTAATTAATATTCGTTACAATATGAGTGTTGCAGCATTTGATACATTATTTCTCTTAATTTTCGATTTTATTTATTTCGTTATCTTTAATATATTAAATCAGATCATTCGTTATAATATAAATATTATTGTATTTAATACATTATCTTTCTCAAATTTCAACCTTATCTCGTTGTTACTTTTAAGGTATTATATGGAATCATTCAGGGTTTTCAATGCATTCTTTTTTTCAAATAATTCAATAATGGATAAAAATATTTATATATATATAATATAATCACGTCTTATTACAATATGGTGTTGTAAAATTTCGTACAATTCGTATTATAAATATTCAAATATGTTTGTGAACATGGTTTTTGGAATTTTGTTACAATGTATTTTGCATTTTATTTAAAATGGTTCACAAAACTTTATTTTGTTCTTTCCTTTACGTTGCAAACACCTTTGAAAAACATAATTACGTGTACTATGTTTGATTTCTTGAAAAATTCATCGCATGTTACGAAGCAATTTTTAAATATACGTGTATATCGCATGTTACGAAGCAATTTTTAAATATACGTGTATATTAAGTTTCAATATCGCATCGATATCCAGCCAGCAACTTGAAAAAAAAATACAATTTGTTTTTTCTTTAGCGATTATATATTTAAAAAATTATATATTTAAAATACTTCTCTCCTTTTTTATCCTTTTCGTCAATTATTCTTTTATCAAAATCTCTATTCCATCTCTTTTATTTGCGTTTTTCATGATGAATCCGAATCTCGTTGTACACGGTGGATGCGTTTCGTGTAGAAGAAATCATGTAAAAAAAAAAAAGAACATTTTATATAGTAAAAAAAATTAATATTTTTTTCTTTTTCTGTGAGAAGTTAGCATTTCTCATTATACAACGAATTTGTTTTCTGATATTGTATTATTATTAGAATTGTATTGACTCACAAGTATCTCCAACTGTATTTCATTATAATTTAATTTAATTTTTGATTATATCGTTGTGCTATGTAACTACTGAAAAAAACCGTAAACAAACTGTTTAACTGTAAATAAAACAGTGGAACTTTGTTTATTCAAGCTTCGTTTACGCGAACCAGTTAATGTTGAGTTTCAGATATACGGAATTACAATTGATCAACTTTTTGTTTTTTGTTGTCTAATATCTTTTATTTTCCAAATACATAAGTAAGAATGAGAAGTAATAATGGAGAAAATTGGCGAGCCTTTGTTACCCGGTTATTCAAACAGCCTTGTCAAACGCGTTCGGATAAACGAAGTTTTACTCTATATATATATATGTGTGTGTGTACATATATACATGGTATATATCGATCCGTGTTTCGCAAGCGTTCATATAAGAACAATTAATCCTTTGACAGTTTAGTCCTAGAAAGACTCGGCTCACGTTGTTGAATATAATATAATGCAAAATTCACTTCACGTGCAGTAAAACTCCATTTATGTTACATATTTGGAATTTATATGATAAAAGCCCAGTGATTTCAATCATGTTAATGATTTCTCGCTCATTGTTAACAGACATACGTTGAATGAATAATTGATGTAAAAAAGTTCATCTGATTGGTACTGATTAAAATTTGATAAACGTTAATAATACTGTTCATTAATTAATTAATAATGAATGATGCTCGTACAAGAGAAATGCTAAAAAATTTGAAATTTATGAAACGTCATCGTACGCAATATAAAATTATATAATATTTCTCATTATATTTTGTAATTATTCCGAATTTCTCGGTTTTGTTACATTTTCAACTTTAACCTTTGTGCTTTTCAAAACAGATTTTCATTTAGTGATATTGTAATCATGTCATTAATGTTATATTTCGATATATTTTTACCGTTCTCCGTTCCACACGAAATTTTCATATCTGAATCTCTCACCTTTGCTTCAACAGCAATCAAATTTTTCGACGTTTTAAAACAATTTTATTTTAACACGATTGGAAATCGTGTCGTTCATTTACTTTGTACTTCGCTTTGTTTAACAAATCTAACATCTCTTTTTTTCATTAAGAGAAAGAAGGAAAGAAATTTACTTCAGAAAGCTAGTCGCCCAAAAAGTTCCAAGTTAATTGGAATTCTATATTTCTGAACAAATAAGTGAATAACTTTGCGTGTTATGTGGAAGCCATTAGAATGTTAATGTATTTCGGTTAAAACAGTTTTCGACCGTGCTCCGCACCAATATTAACTAAAACATCCGCAAAACTGGGAAACGGCGCGTTTCGAAATATCACGTAGTACATGCTCGCGGTGAAGCGAAGAACACATCAAACTTTGCACAGCATATTCTCAAGTACATACATACATATGCATATAGTAAGTACGTATATCTGAAACGCGTGTCGTGAAATGTACAAATCAGCGTTTTGGATCATTTCCCTGCAATATCGGCTCGATCGAATCTACCACACGAGTAACCTTCTCCATCCTACTTTACAAATTGCTATCGTTTCCATTTTCGTTTTCCATTCTGCGTCGAATTCCCGATCTTGTGTTTTAATATTGCAACTCCACTACGTCTCTTTCGATCGTTTTACTACCCAGTAATATATTCCTTACGATAATTTATTTTACGTCAATATGTATATTGATAATTTAATCAATTTCATTTCGTAATTTTTAAAAGAATTTTACGTTCGAAGCTTCTTTGAAACTTTCTCCTTGTCCGTTGAAGTAAGAACGATGTTGAATATTATATTGTGAAAGTTCAAAGCTCCTAGCGGTGTTAAGAAATATTTTAGCATAGATACATGTATGATGAAGAAGTATACGTCGATTCTTCTATATTTCCCTCGAATTTAAAAACTTTCGTTGAGATTAAATTATTAAATATTTCATTAGTATTAGAGAGCCATTTTCTTTAACTGGACGAAAATTGCAAAGAACTGAAGTTATGTCAGAGAATTTACAATTACATGTATTGTGATATGGACAGAGAAGAATGTAGTAATATAATAGTAGATTAATATACTATTGTATATTATAAATTGTATAATATACTATTGTATGTTATAAATATTATTAATATATTATATTGTAAATTATACTATTGTATATAATATTCTTTATATACAATTGCATTACATTACATTCTTCAATGTAGATTATATTCATATCGTGATTAACACTATATGTAAATGATCGTACATTACTGTATACATTAACCATCACTGTTATAAACATTTCATCTCTGTGCCAACTGTAAGAAATGTTAGTACAGTACAATAATAATTTCCGCACTTGTCATTAGTACTTTGTTCTCACTAATGATTCCTTCGAATTTCTTGTATAAAAGAAAAGCGTAAAGCGAATTTTCCTTGGTACCTTTTTTTTTTTTAAATATCTTGCGCGAATGTCCAAGCTACTGGGGGCTCAATAAAAATTTAAGAGAACGATACGACGTCCGTGACGTATTACAAATGCTCCCAATATATTTCACGCTGCAAAACCTTATCGCCTTCCACGGCTATCCGAGGTGGTTCAAGTTTTTCTGATTTCAAGCGCCGCTTCCTAGAAATTTCTCCAGCAGGAGGATTGTTATTAAGAACTTTTAACGGAAGTCGCGTCTCGTGCTCTCTCACTTTTATTTCAGTTTTACGCTTAATAGACGATTAGCTCGCATGTAGATTCCAAAAGTTTCAAAGCACGTGGTACGTAATTATCTCACGGTAAGCGATTTACTTTATTTTATTTTGTTTTCGTAATTCGACTTAATTAGAAATAAATTTCACTAGCATCTGTTTCATTTTACTTGCTCAGCTTCTACAATGCATAAAAAAATTGTTTAAATTAGACATATTGTAAGGTATCATTTAATTATTTGCTTCAATTGAAAAATAAATTTCATCGGTTTCTGCTGCATTTATTCACTCATGTTCCCATGATTTCATTTTTTACTTGCTGGTTTCTCACAATGAAGAGAAAATTAGTAATTAGTTAATTGTCATAAAAAGAGAACTTAAGACTCCTTAAGATTCACCTTTATAATTATTATATTATATTTATTGCTGAGTTCTACATTTTGCACAAAATACTTTTTCAAAGAATAATATTTTATAGAAATTTGTGAACATTTACAGAATGGAATAATAAAAGAAAATAAAGTGTTTCTTTTCGACACAATTTCCTAAAATTCAGGGATTATAATAATCTTTTCCCTACACGAAAAATAAATTTCATCAGTTTCTATTTCGCTTGTCCATTCATATTTTCGTGTTTTAATATCATTTGTTCCTCTTTTATGATGCACAGAAAATTGCTGAAATTCAGTTACGTAAGGAAAAAACCTCATTCAGTTGTAATTAAAAATAAATTTCTTCAGAAAAAATCTCAATAGTCATTAACTCTAATTAAGAACGAATTTAAAAGTAAATTTCATAAAGACAAAATCTTAATAGTCATTTAGTTATAGTCTAATTGCCAATAAATTTCATTAGCTTCTGTTTTTATTTTGTCGCGTTTTACGTCGTAAGCATAAAACCTAATGAACAAAAATGATAAATTAGAAGAACAATGGAAAATTTCAACATCCCGCAGACGTTTGCACATTAAACGTTATTTCATTAATCATGCGCGTTGTCACATTTTTCTCTCTTTTTTTTTTTTTTTTTCCTTCTTATAAGGATCCTCACTTCATATTTCATCGTGCACTTAGTTAGATTTAAAATAAGGATAAGCTTGCATTATCTCTAGACAATGTAGCTTATCACTCAATCTCGTATTTTTTTGTATTACGTTACGTGCGTTGAAAAGAGAATTCAATTATTCTCTGATCATGAGATCCTGTTAAGTAGTTCAATTTTTTTTTTTTTTTGGAATCTACACTCTCATCGAACAAGCAGTAAAATTCCATTTATACGAGCCAAATTTTAATCAATACCGAATTAAATGACTTTCTTTTTATTGAATCCATTTATTATGTGAACAGTCCTATTGTATGAACGAAAAATCATTAACAGTGGAGAAGAACTCTGTTATATGAATTTTAATTACACAAGATGTTCGTACAAGAATATTGTAATCGATTTAAAGCAAGGATTCTATTACATATATAAAATAGAGTCAAGAGTCATGTATTGTCCGTATAATAATGTTTTCTATATACGGTGGGTAAAATTAAATTACTCTGTGATCCTTTCTATCTACAGAATGTTCCTTGAGTTCAAAGAAAGAATTTTGTTGTACAATTACACTACGTTCCTGGGATTTTGTTAGGATACTTAATTTTCATTACAATTAGAGATTTATTGAATTATAATTAGAATTATGTTAGCGGACTATAATTAACAAGTGAAATGAATGCACAATGCAATTGTACATTCTATAATAAACGATTATTTAATATAAATAATTAATATAAATGGTCTATGTAAATTCTAGTTATGCACATAATCTAATATTTATACATTTAATTAATTATTTACATATTTTTATATGTTATAATTAAAATATCAATTCTGAACTTTCTTTCTCGCGTCCCTGTATTTTACCCAAGGTTTAACACCTCTGAAGTGAAAATAGATAATAAGTTGTATTAAACGAAACTGTAATAACATTTACTGGAAAATCCTGACGAAAAGTTTGGCTTATACAACCATCTGGAACTTCATACGTAACTGTTTCGCAAACTGCATCATGCTTCGAAAAATGTTTTCAGCGAAACTTACTTTGTTCTAGGAACAACACCTGACGATAGTCAGCTAACTTTCATCTATCTGTCACCTCAAGAACTTTTTTCAGCGAAACTAAGTTTGTTCTGCGAAGATCATCTTGCGATAGTCACGGAACTTTTATAGTGACTCTTATTTTTTTTTTTTTTTTTTTTATGGAATATGTACTCGGAGCGTTACGAAAAACCGAATACGTGTTCCGGGGCCTTCCAAGACTATTAAATTTTATTTATTATAATGCTGGAGAAATTATTGTGATTACCGTGAGATATTCCCCTTGAAACGAAATAAATTTTGGAACGAGGCAATCCTACATTGAATCCTCTATCGATCCTGACGTACCGAATTGAAATTTACGTTCCACATTTTATTAAATTAGTAAATTCAGGATTGTCAGGTATTATTGATTAATCGGTGACAATCACTGGGTACATATGAGCTCGTATAAACTTGATTACAAATGCCTCGTTGATCACCCCGATAAATAGAATGCTTCGAATTGAATGCACCCGTTCACGCGACAAGTAACTTCTTTGCGGCAGACCAGATATCCCATCATTTCCTCCATTTGCTATAAACCGAACAGAAGTTTCTAATTTTATGTTGTGTTTTGTATGTTCACCGTGGATTCATTATATTTTTTTTTATAAACCAATACACTAAGATTTTATACTGCACAATATTTTACTAAGTATGCTGTTCTTGCAATAAGCGATGCACTTAATAATTCCCTCTTTATAATTACGATAATCGTTAGTTAATTACTGTAATTAATAACGTTCGAATTGTGTAATTGTTCAGTTAACGATAAAATTCAGACAGTTAAACTCGACGTTGGAGCATTAGAAAGGGTAAGACACGCAGATTGATTATTTTTCATTTCTCATAGGCGGTAAGAGAAGCGATCAATTTAACGTAAAAAGTCGGTGTGAAATTCAGTCGATCAATGGTTTGAAATGAAACAGTATATTGGTAAAAGAAACAGTATATTTTATACAATAAATTCAATTTATTTTATCCGATTTAATTGATTCGATTCGATTTAAGAAATTCAATTTTATTGTTTGTATAATTCAATTATTTTATTATACATAAGTAAATGTGTTTATTATGCATTGAACGCACAAAATTAGAAATTCTGACCCGATTCGTGACAATTAAACAGGTAATTATATTATGAAAATGCAATAAACTGTCAGAAAATTAATTGCTGAACGTTTGCATAAGGTACTCTACTTGCAACGAATGAGCTCGTGTGTTTGTGAAGGAAAACGAGATTTCTTTGAGATCTTTAACGTTCTTAACATCAGTTCCTCGTATTAACGTTTTTCTTGCTTCTTCTTTACACGACATAAATATGTAATATTTTCCTCACTTTGCGTAATGTTTCTCTTTCACTTTATTTATCACTCGGATTTAATAGCGTGCTATTAAAATATTCTACTCGTTTTATTTCGTACAAATTAATATAATTATAATAGCAAAAACGGATCGATCAAACAACATTTGACGAATACATAAGTTTTATATTGTACAATTCAATTAATGTATAAATTCAAGTTTCTTGAAATCGTAGCGTTTTTAATTCACTGTCGTTATCAGTGTAACGACTCTTAAAGTCTAAATACTTAAGAGATAAGCTTACATCACACATATATTGCCTGTTACAAAGAAAATTAATTAAGCCACGTTCCTAAGACTCTATTACGAAGCTCGATTTTCATATGAATCCACCCTCTATTTCACCTTTAGCAGATTTACAGTGAGCTATACCAGCCACAATGAATATACGTAACCACAAAGACTTGCACATTATCCGCTATATTACAAAGTCAGTTAAATTATGTCACGCTTTTAAGAAGCCTGTTAAAAGCCTCGAGGGTAAAAAAATCTGAATTAATTATGGATATGCCGCAGATGTACATGCGTTTATGATGAAATTCAAAGTTACAAAAAATGAACGTGCAAAAGATGCAAAAAACTACAAAAAAGATGTAAAACTACAAATTCTCATAATCTGAGTTTTAGCTCATTTTCTTACGACGCGCTTAGTTTCATTCAAGTGTTTGTTACAGAACGAATAATGAATAATTCGATAATTTCAAAATATGTAAACGTTTAGATATTTCCTGAACGAGAAATTGTCTAAATTTTGTAAAATCCGAGAATATTACAAAACTGATCTAAACTGGTTAATTTTGCATCGAACATGAAACTTTGACACTACGAAAATCGATGAACTATGTATGAATGTATATAGAATTTGTATATACACATCTCCGTGGAAAGAACGGAAAGAATATACATATAAATGAAACAGTGCTTGAAAGTGTACATTTGTCAAAGAGCAAAGCTTCAACTTTTTCGCGAAGAAGAAACGAATGAAAGGTAAATCAAATAAAAATCTTGATGAAAAGTGTATTTAAATAGCAAGTTGAAAATGTCTTGACTTTTCTTCGATCTCGTTTGAGACAGATATAAATTTGAATATAGGTCAAATAGATTCTGATATATTCTACGGCGACATGTCTCTTCGGCGTAGAGGCATCTTCACATTTTAAAACAATCGACTCTTTTTTTAAAAAATGACAAATGCAAGTAATTTCGCCGGCTGTAAAACTCAAATTTCGATCGAACTGTAAAGTAATATTAATGTTAAATTGAACAAAATACTGATTACAAGATTAATCCATTAAAGACCAAGTTACGTTAAAGCATTTCATTTGCAATTCTTTCTGATCAATTTACATTATCAAATTTTATGTTTTAACATCGAAGTTACGAAAGGAAATTCCGAGGATTTATTTAATGCCTTTTCATCGATGCATTAACTGAATTCTGGGATTTTATGAAATTTAAGGAAATCGAAGTATTTATAATACTATAGTAAATTATTATCACATGCAATTAAATTATTGCTATCTTTAATGGTTAAATCTATAACTTTGAACATATTGTTAATTTTTATCTATGTGGAATTAACTAAATATTCAATTCATTAATCTTGCATGACTAAAATGAATTGTTACTTTGTCATATCGATGTTTGTAGACTATTTAATTGTATTTTTCTATCATTTTATATAATCTATCAATTTTATATAATTACACAATAAAAACGGATAGATTAATATTTAATTGTACCTCTCTTCATATTATTTTCTATAATATATCAATCGATCCCCTTTCGAAAATTAAAAAATTAAGAGAACAGGAATTGAAGAATTAAAAATTTTAATTAAATACCGCAACTTTACTTCGTTTATTTTTCCGACTTGAATAAGAATTTTTAACTGTAGTACAGCATTGAAACAAAAGGATGGATATTAAAATATTTAAAAAAATTCTTTGATCTCCTTTCATAAATGTCACGTATGTTGAGGTGGAATTTTTGGTGGAAATAGAACGACAGCTTCGAGGGGATTACTTACGAACTTGATTTATAATGAGTTTCAGAAGTTCAAAATCACGAGGCCATCAAACCGTAAACTTCGCAACATAATGAGTTTTAAAATCATAAAAAGTTTGTATGTAGAAGGCTGTTGTTTTACACTGTTGAAATTTTATTATATTGTTAATGAAATCACATCTTAAATTTATAGTCTCTTGACAAAACTTTGAGCTTCCGAGGAAATTAAAATATCGATAGAGGAAACTATCGTGACGAAGCTTATCGAGTTTCAGTCTATTGTATGAACGCAGCGTTTCCTTCATTTTAATTTCTCATCAATTTTTTTTTTTTTTTTATAAGAACATCTTTTGGAGAAAAGATTATCAGGGAAACGAGCAAATATTATAATTGGATTGTGAATTTTTTTATACTTTTAAGTTCGAATAAATCTCCATACAATGTGTGTAATATAAAAAAGTAGATAAAACATCCAAACAAATACTCTGTAACAATTGATAGATAAAACAATTTTCTACCGAAGCTCAATTTTATTAATCACTTTCAGTAAAGCATAAAATTGTCCGTTGTCTAATAACGAGTAAAACGTTCTTCTCAAAATCATATCATATTTTTCGAGATTTTAAGATTATTAATACATTTTTCAAGGAATTACTTTCCTTTTATCGCGATGACGTGGCTGAAATCAAGATCAATTTAGCTATGGTACCATATGGTAGCTGTGGTAATGGCATCATGTTCTTCACGTGGCACAAGAAAATATATGGAAAACTCAAGAGTAAATCGATCGCAATTTCGAATATGGAACCATATGGAAATATCCATGTTTTTAAAGTAGCGGATTGTGATCGTATCAACGTATATATATATATATATTACAATCCGTTAGATCTACGATATAAATTTAGTAAATGAAACACGACAAGGTATAAAAGATCATCGACGATATTAAAAACAAGATGTCGCAGAAATATTAATGTTGCGTCTGACACGACATCCCCCTGGTGAAGTTGTAAATCTCGCTCATTTATATCCTGTCACAATTAACCCTGAGCGACTGATACAAAATAGATTAGCCCTGAAACTATAGACTAAATCTAAATACGAAGGTGTGTCGTGAAACTTTCCTCGATCGATCGAGCTAAAATCCAGAAACGCAAACAACCGTGTGCCTGTACTGTGCTTTGATTCTCAACTGTGCGAGCGTTGCTCAGACACTTTGAACCTGCTCGAATTTCTTCGACACTTCGATAACATCGGAGGATCAATATCCTCCAAGTTTTCTCTTTGACAATTCGAACAATTCCCTTTGTTTGAGATCGTTGTACTTAGCGATACGAAGGATTTCGATCCTGTGAGACGCGACGCGACGCGACGCGCCACAAGAGGGTAAGTTAATCCTTTCGCTACCGCGGACAAGATGTCGATTGTGCGATACGAGATATCTTGCTCTACAATTCCACTTCATTGACCCTTCGTAATATATATATTTTACTTATCTTATTATATATATATACTTTCGAGATAATTAAAATTAATTATAAATATTATTTATAATATTTTAATAATTTAAATGTAATAATTATTATTTAAGTATAATTATATTATATAATATATTAATATATAATAATTATTTAAATATAAAAATTTTAATAATTTTAATATTTATAATACTGTCTATAATAATTTAAATATATATATATATATATTTAGATTATTTACTTTCGAGATAATTAAAATTAATTATAAACATTATTTATAATATTTTAATAATTTAAATGTAATAATTATTATTTAAATATATTACATAATATATTAATATATAATAATTATTTAAATATAAAAATTTTAAGAATTTTAATATTTATAATACTGTTTATAATAATTTAAATATATATATATTTAGATTATTTACTTTCGAGATAATTAAAATTAATTATAAATATTATTTATAATATTTTAATAATTTAAATGTAATAATTATTATTTAAGTATAATTATATTATATAATATATTAATATATAATAATTATTTAAATATAAAAATTTTAATAATTTTAATATTTATAATACTGTCTATAATAATTTAAATATATATATATATATATTTAGATTATTTACTTTCGAGATAATTAAAATTAATTATAAACATTATTTATAATATTTTAATAATTTAAATGTAATAATTATTATTTAAATATAATTATATTTCATAATATATTAATATATAATAATTATTTAAATATAAAAATTTTAATAATTTTAATATTTATAATACTGTTTATAATAATTTATAAATAATATAATATTATAATATTACGATTGAGTAATTTTAGTGTTTATTGTTTATTAGTAAAAGTTACATCAGGCATTCTTATGTATTTTCAGCATCTAGGATTCGAAAGATTTTTTATACGACGAGAAAACCATCAACTGAAACTTTCCTTTTTGTTTTTTTTTCGTTTCTTTTTTTTGCTTGTCAGAGAAATTTTTAAACGATCTCATCTTCTAGATCTGTAGTACTAACTGATAACATCGATTCACGGTCGTGACGTCGAAACAGATCAATGGTCCATGCTTTAGTCTAATGGTATTTAGTTTAGAAAGGGTTCATATGTATCTGGAACAAACGTGCGAAATATATATATTCCAAATGTAAAGGAGCACAATAATCTAAAACAATCGTGTAACATCTACGATTATTAATGTTACAATTAATCATTAGATAGTTAGATTAGTGTTATACTAGTCATTAGATTGACGTTATATTAAATGTCTCGTGTAACGCAGACAATGCGGGCATAAACCATACTTTATAGTAACTGATCAAATATTTCGTTAAGCTCAGTGCATCCGCGAATCCTAGAAAGGTGCAACAATTCAAAATAGTGCTACCACCCGCAAATTTCCTATTCCAATCATAATTGATCCGACAGATAGACGGTTTATCTACGCAAGATTATACAGTATCGTTCCCAGAACGACAGCGCGCTATGTGAGTTGAATATTCATCTAGGAATTTATGTTCGTTGAAATTCCACGCCATATATAGTAATGATAAATACGTGCTCACCAACATACGGCCAGAGATCCATCGACAAAAACGTGGCCGCGCTCGTGACTGCGATTATGACAGACAGATCCGTGTGCACCAATCAAGGAACTGGCATACTTTTTATGGTAATCCTGTTGCACGATTCAGTCGTCGTGATGTTTGATCGCATTGAGATAAACTGAATCGGAACGTACATACGTGTGTACCTCGCGCGTACGTTTGATTATAAACAATGAGGGGGAGAGGCGAGACAAAGAATAATTTCTCACTTTACGTCACGCCGATACGCGGTTTCAGCTTCCCTTTGCGCGTTGCTTCGTTTCTCCCTTTTTTTTTTTTTTTTAGAGCTCTGTTCTTTCCTTTTTCCTTTGCTCCTCGCAGTTATTCCTGGAATCTGATACGATATAGCTTTCCAGATACGAGCCAAGCTCTCGCAGGAATTGTGCAGGAATTCTCGAAGTAAACGCAAACTGGTGGCTCGTGGACACTTTTCACGTAATCGTTGCAAGTTTCAGCAAATTGCATCCGCGAATGTAAACCAAAATATGAGTTTTCCTCGCTGCTCGACAAGCGACTTTGTTCTACAGGCTTCGTTTTAATTATGCAGAACGAACCGACACACGGCTTCGTTCTGCCAATCTATTAACAGGTAAATAAACATTACTCTGCGTAGCTTTATTAGTGATCACAATTGTGTATAATGAAACGAAAAATAAGAGTAATGGTTAATAGTAACAATGGTCTGACGTGATTCTTGGAAACTTTTAAGTTCTTTAAGCTTATGTTCTTTTGTGTTTCGCTTTCTTCTTTTTCGTTCAACTATGACTGTCAACATGTTCAACAAAAATATTTAAACGTCCGTGAAGATACCTTTTGAGAACTTTTAAAAAAGTCTACCAGATATCTTGATTTAGGATTACTGCGCGACAGTAATTTAAAAATTCAGACCGATGATTCGAATTAACGATAATTATTAAAATGATCGCGACTAATGCGAATATGGCATTCCTAAGTGCTAGGTACTTCGGTGAATTATTATTCGTTACTTGGTTAATTAATTTGACGGTTTACAGTTTAATGATCAGTTTTTAAATTGAAAAGATAAAATATCTGTTCTTTTTTCTATAAAATAATAGTTTTATAACCTACTCGTAAAATTATGATTTAATAAGCAAATAACGAGAGATGTTTGAGGTGTTGTAATGTGTGTCAAGAGGTCCCTTAAACTGATAACATCAAACAAACAGAAAGTTAGTGGTAGCGATAATAGATCTACAACAGTGTGTTATAATGAACGTAACAATTTACACTTTCTTCTCATCAACGTTAAAAAAGTATTCATAAAAGTTGCAAATTCCAAATCTTCCCTTGGTAATTTTTTTTTTTTTTTTTTTTGTTATTCTGAAATCGTATCAAATATCCGGTTATTAGAAAACTACAGATTCTTCAAATTCGCGGTTTTACCAAGATATTTAAAAAATGAGTGGAACATGAGCCAAGATTTCCCTCGCCTCTGAAATATTACAACGTGAATATTTTACTTTGGATATTTCATATTTTTTTATATTAACACACATGTTGAGCATTTTCCCACGTTTTTTGATTGTCATATAATTTTTCAGTTGTTAATAATTTTTTAATTGTTATGTAATTTCAATAACATGAAAGTGTTCTTAGAGATGGAAATTGAGAGTTATTTGTAAAACTTGGCAGGAGACAACTATTTTTAAAAACGCTCGAGAACGTTTCTTCTCAAGATATCATTCTCTTGGCTATTTCATCGCGAACACAATTCGCAACAAAATTTTTGCATCTCACTGTGAACACACGCGCCAATTTCGCTGCCACTGTCTACGCGAATATTTCACGTCTGTTTGAGGAAACCTTTAACCAGTTTCGTTGGCTTGCGGCTGCAAAAAATTGAACTTCGCTACAATTTTCTCTTCTCTGAGTGAATGAAGAAATGAAAAATTTTGCAATGATGTATTAACAAAATACAATAATAATATAAAATTTAAGAAGAGCAAACAGGTGACAGTAACATCTCTATACAAACTTGCTGCTTGTAAAAAAATAATTTGTTCAAGTAATGCAGATATCGTTAGATACTATTTGATTTACTAATTAACTTAATTTACATCGTACTTGAATAAATTAATCTACTTGAATAAAAAGGAACGATTTTGCCCAAATTATTTTCTTGGTCGAAATAAAAATAAAAGTTCAATAATTATTCTTTTTCGTTATATTATGATTGTGTTATATATCCATTTTGATTTTATATCAGCGTCATATAAATCATTTAAGTGTCATATAAATCATTCAATTTACATGGAAATGACTGTTAACAGACAAGCTGTTACATTCTGGAATAAATCGACTGTGTTGTTCGTGACACAAAATTGAAATCCGAGCAATTTCTTATTTTATTTGGAATCGGAATGAAATTATTTGTGTTTGAGCAATTAGCATGAAAGTCAGGTTGACTTCATCCGAGGATATACATCAAAAGTTTCCCCCCTCACTGATAAAGTCGATTTGCGTAAAAAACGCATTTAGACTCCACGCTTAATTTAACATTTCAACGAGTTAAGTTACTGAACGTTAAGAAACGATTTCATTGTGTCGTAATTTTTAATATCATGGCTGCAGTTTCAAGAAAATGTTTAAGCTTATAAAGTTAACTTCGTGAACTTTAATGGCCCATTTTCATTAAATGAAATCCTTTTCGTTCGAAGGAAAGAAAATTATGTATTATCGTAATATTCTACGATTCTAGCGAACGAGTTTTAATATCATTTAATTCATTAAGTGGATTTGCTACTGATGCAAATAGTCGTGGCCTTATTTTAATTTAATCGTCGTGTAATAAGATGTCTCGCTTCTTTGACCCTTTTCTTGCGATTTAATAAACAATGAATATTTCTACTTACGATGAATTCGTTCACTTTAAATTTCCAGCTGCTTTTTAGTGTTTCCTAATTCCTTTCTTCATTTATTCTTATTGATCTTCAATCACATTCAGGTCTTTCTCAATTTATGTCGCATCTTATTTTAAATATTTAAAGGAAAATGAGACTCTGAATTGCGTTAATTCTTTGAACTTGCGGAATTTGTCCTTCACCGCAGATATATCAATATGTCGGGTCTTCTCAAATGAAAAAAAAAAAAAATATATTGATTCAATTTTTTATAAATACCGAAAGGACGTGTTGTGAAAACAAGTGCATTAAAATTGACAAAAAAAGTAGCTGGCAAGCGACACGAACTTTCTGGGCATTATTGATCACTAGATTTTATAAAATGCATTTACAGAAAATTTAAAGATGCGAGATCGCGTGAAGATGTGACGGTATAATACATTTAACACGTGAAACAACTTTTTTGCAAGGTCACATTTTTTTTCCTAATTTTGCACAAAAATCCGCCGTTTATTGATCACTCGTCCGAATACGCTATTAAACAGAGTTCCCGGCAAAGTTTCCACATACGCAACCAGACTTTTCACACAATTTAATTTCCATAGATATTGCAAGTTTCGTGAAATATCACTTTTGAATACCACATCGTAACATGTTTATTGTTGACGATTGAATAAAGATGATCTTGGAGAAACGTCGAAGAAATGACGTTCATAGAGAGTAAGTAATCGTAACGTTTTCGATTTGTTTTAAACATAATTGAATATTACGTGCGTCCACGGTCGCGAGAATTGAGATTTAAAAATTCAAACTATTCAGTTTCAGAATCGAATGTTCGTTCAGTATATTCTTGACATATTTAATATTGCTTAATATTGCGTATTTCACGTTAACTATATTTTCAACTTTTTATTTATATTTTATTACATTTAGTTTTATTACATTTACGAGTATAGTTTTATATGAACATCTATGTCATTTTAACACGAGAACAATTCCTCATGATATTTAAAAGAATCCTTTATGAATCACTAAGGGAACGCGAGAATGTTTGAACGCTTTTGTTTTGTGTAATACTACGTTTCATTTTTTTTATTTTATCATATTAAACATGATAAAATAGAGCTTCCATTTGAATTTCTATTTTTCCAATATTTTATTATTCGAACGTTGTATTAACAGAACAAAATGTCTGTTAGTAACTGGAAGTTCATCTGCCACTAAAGAACATTATATTCTGGTAATACAGCGTTTGAATATTAACATCAGCATCATATCGACGATTAAAGCGTAAAATTTCCATCAGTGACATTAAAGTAACAAAATAGTTAAACTTTATAATACGATAGAGTGGACAGGCTGTTATTTATGTATTTCACGAAGCATCATTTAAATCTCTAAAAATTCACTATATTATGAAATATCTAACAAAAATTAGAAATTTTGAGCACTTTGGCAGTTTGAAGATGTTCGAAAAGTAAAGATTCAACTGAGGAAGATTCCACTGTACATTAAATTATTAGAATTTATTTTCCTCTTCTATGTCAAAATTTTAATTTTAAAAAATTTAATAGTAATGTAATTGATGTCAGTCACAAAGAGTTAATATATTGCACGATTGCGAAATAATAAAAATTAAAAAAAAACACGATTCTCCAGTTGTCACTATGAATATGTTGCACAGATCTCAATCAATTGTGAAATATTTTAGTTATTGATCTCACTAATTTTGCTAATATTCAGATACTATAATATTCGAGAGATTATTGTTTTATATATTTATTTGTAGTTATCTGTAGTTATGTTTCTTCATATATTAAAATACTTATTATGGTTGCAGGAATATGAATTTTACTTATTTAATTTAGTTTTTTTACATATGAAGTGATAAAAATTCGATTAATGAACAAGTTATAGTAAATTTGTTTATTTCAGACATATACATTAAATATGTATATATTCTGTAGAAAATTAATATTAATTATTTGTTCGTTATTTGATTCTATACGATTTTCACCATTATTCAGTTTACCTCTTTTTACGCAAGAACTATGCGCACCAGATAAATAAAACCTGTGATTCCATCAACTACAATAAATGTTTCTGACATGTTAAAAAATTCAATACGTTTTATTTCATTAAATAATTAATTCAATGCGTGTTATTCAAATTTATTGTTCATTTTGTTTCGGCTATCACTGCGAGCAACAAGCGTGTTTGTGAAGTGAATATTTACGTCGTTTCTGTGAAATGAAATAATTTTAAAAATCGTTCCTCACGTCTCTGGCAAAACACTCATTTTCGTCGCGAGTGTGCGATATAATTCATAATCGAGAATTCCCATTAGTCGATGAATATTACGTTCAACAGGAAATTTTCAGCGTTTGTATGTGCATGCAGTTAAAATAAAAGAAATTGAAAAAAAAAAAAACGAAAAAAGAAATCGCCTACAGCCATAAAAGATATGTATGTCGTCCAATGAAATGACCAATCGACATTCAAACACTTTGTATCGGCGATGAGTCTCGCGTATTATGTCGAATCGCGATATATATATCGACCATAGGAATTCGTATAAATCTCCATAGGAAATATTTCGTTCATATAGATGATAGAATGGCTTTCCGATATTAAATCGCAACCTTGGGAACTTCACTGTTCACAAAAATCCCCGAGAATTCCACGAGAGTTCTCCACTCAGTTTATCCTCGTTCAAACGTATCACCTTACAATCAAACCAGGATCAAAATCTGACGTATCAGTTTATTAAAGCGACCGCGTAATCCCTGTGGGCAAACACTCACAGTTGCAACAACTCTATAAATACGATCTGTGCGAAACACTGGCCTATTATATACATATATACATATATACATATATATATATATATATATGTGTGTGTGTGTGTGTGTGTGTGTGTGTGTGTGTGTGTGTGTGTGTGTGTGTGTGTACATAATCCTCGAGAGGAAGAAGCGAAAATCGCGAACACAAACTTTCAAGCGTCACTGCGATAAAAGTGTCACTGCAAGAACGATTTCACCTGCAATTTATTCCACTTTGCGCGAACTTTTCGCTCTGTGAATCACACTGTCGGGGAATCGCACTGCTCAATAACATTAACGCGTCGATTGCTAGGAGGAAAAAGAAGCCCAGCGAAAAATGACTGTATTTTATTTCTGTCTTGAAAGTACAATGCAAATTCCTTGTAGTTTGTTTGTTTGTTTCTTTTTATTATTATTATTATCATCACCGAGGAACTGTAAGTTCAGACGAGCAGTCAAAGCGTTTGCAGTAGCGACACCCGACGATTAACGCGGCGCAAGTGGTTTAGATCGACGCACGACGCGTCAAACGAACGAAGCGCGCGCGACGGATCCTGGCCGCCGACTGAATCCAGGACTAGTCCTCGTAGCGATTCCAGCGACTGCTCACCTCTCTGCTCTGACCAATCGTCCACCAGCCGCGAATTTTCTCTCTTTGTATCGTCGCACCGTGTACACAAACACCGTAAATTAGTGGTAAATATAACATGACTGTAATTGTTTCCTTTACAACAACACTTTCCTACAAAACATGAACAGAAGTGTACCGAAATCACGGTGTCGTCATAAGGATACTTGTTTACTCACAATTAATACGACGAAAATTTTTGTTAATGTATTTTTATTCATGCTTCGTGAAAAAATAAATAAAGAAGTGAAAGATTCGATTCTTTATGTAAATGAGGATAGATTAATGTTCTCAGGATTAGGTAGATTATTATATTGTACTCAGGATTAGGTAGATTATTATATTCGTAAGTAAATTATTATGTTGTACTCAGGATTAGGTAGATTATTATATTCGTAAGTAAATTATTATGTTCACAGTGTAAGGGGGAGAGAACAAATAAATTGCAGTGTTTTTTTTTTCTTTTTTTTACTGGGAATAAATCTCCGGATAAAACATTTTTGATAGAATGAAATGAAATAATGTTAATAAAACTAAAAAAATAAAAAAAAATACCAGGTTTGTGAGAAGGATGATTTCAATTCGCGTAACATTAGAGTGTTACACCATGATACTGTGTAACTTAATTAACTAACAAAGTATTCAACATTCGTAATTTTTCCACAGAAATTTTTCATAGTGATAACGTGCAAGTTTTAAGGCCGAGCAATTAATCTTGAAGGCTAATGTTTTTTTTAAATTAACGGAGCTCAGGCTTTTGAAGCTTTGAGATTTGCAATTAGCTTTCCATGTTCTAGAATCTACAATAAAAAGTTGACTCTACAATATTATATCCTATTTATTTTGTAAAAAAATATAACCATGAATTGAGGCATATCGAAGCCTAAATTGTTAATTAACATGTCAGTTCCTTCTCCTGTGATGAAATAATTTATTTAAGCAATAAATAAGTAACTGAAATAATTTATGTGAACAATAATAATTTGTCTCGAAATGATTTCGTTATCCATTCACCAAATAAAACAACTTCCTTGTATTATTTCGTATTCTGTATTCGTTTGAAAAATATTTTCTGAAATAGTTTTTCCAATTGTGTGAAATTTCTCCATTATCTCATTACTTCATCTTATCACTTTATCACAATCAATTGAAACAAAAATTCGTTTCGAATGCAAAATACAATTACTTCATTATTTCAAACAGTTAGCTGTTAGTTTTTTTTCGAACAAAAGTGACCCAGCATTGTAATGCAATAATACTACTAATTAACCTTGTTAATCGTTAATAAATGGCTTTCAAACAGATGAGGAATTTGCCCGACTATTATTACCATTTATTTAAAAATGAAAACAAGAGATGTTGATTTATAAATTCATGAATTTACATGATGTGTTGAATAATGAATGTCCTCATGAATAATAATAGTAGGTGAACTTAAAACTTATTATCATAAAGTTTAGGAAAGATGGAATTTGCCGGTTTGCTACGTCGCAGTTTAAGTTTACTAAAGAACGATTAAAATTCATTTGCTAGTAATCGTGTTACTTAATCGCTGATTTTACGTTAAAATGTCAATACCGAGGGAAGGGCACTCTGAATTGACAACTCCAAGAATGAGATTAATGATTACTGCACTGTAAGCTGGATCAAGCTTTGAAGATCTAAGATTTATTCGAAGAATCTTAACATTAAAAAAGTTTCAAGATATCGAGCATTTGAACCTTTCCAGCATTGAAATATTAAATCATAAAGCTTCTTCGTTCGCAAGGTTTTGAAGTTTCTTTTCATTTTATCTTTCTATTCCTCTCTTCTCAAAGTACATTATTTACTATTACCTTAAATTATTTATTTGCGTAAGCATATTTTGTTTCCTATAGTTACGTAGCATTCTTGAAAAGCTTTTAAGATAAGCTTTTCAAGAATTTCTGAAATATTAAATTTTATATTCCTTTCAGTTTTTGAGGTTTTCGAAGTTTCTTCCGAAGCGTCTTTTCTCATATTTTTATCGTTTGAGTTCTACGTTATTTTGTCCTGTTGCCTCACGTCGGCAAATTATTTATTTATAGTATGCAAATAGATTTCAACTTTTGCAGTAATAAATTTCATAAAGGCACGTTTGTCACGATAAATTTTGTACAGACAAATTGAATTGTGCCGTATGTACCGAACGGTGAGTGGCAATTTAGCTACATGTTATGTACAGACGTAACGAATGAAGAGTGTGACACTTTAAAAATCACGAAATAAATTCTGGGAAATAGATAAAATCTTCAGCTCTTATTTATCATTCGTTATTTGCGTTATCTCTAACATATTTTTTTATTTTAAATTGGAAGTTTGAAGAATCAATTATTTATATTTTTTACCCGAGGAATCATCGTATATAACTTTACAGAGCAATAAATTCAATTTTTAGTTCGTTTTATTAATGAAAGATGAATAAATTTTAAGGAAAGGCTTTGGAAAACAATTCCAAATTTTTCTGTTAAATCCAATCTTGAAGTAATCTTATTTTCTTAATTTGTCATAATATGCTCTATTATAATATTATAATATTATAATGTTATAATATTATAATGTTATAATATTATAATGTTATAATATTATAATATGTTATATTATAATATTACAATTATAATATAAATATTACAATTATAATATAAATATCTATTAAGTAGGACACGTGAAAAATAAAATTATGTGTACTAATTCAAAAAATTCGATTTACGCGACATACATTTGCATCATAAAGGAACATCATTTCAAATTAATCTTAAATTGAATTGATGATACTCGGGTATTCCAGCAATAAATTTCAATAAATGTACAGAAATTCGAGCAAAAGTTTCATTCTGATATAAAATAATTATTGTTATAAAACAACAATTAGTGATTGACATTTAGGTTGTCGCTTATTTCATCAATACAAGTCACGTCTCTATTTTATGCAATTAATTAAGATAAACTCTGTCGATAATTTAATAACGATAGCTGGCTTTGTGAAATCATTACGTAATGTATCCAGATAGTTTTCATTTCGTTCTTAGCCTCAGTTTCATCGAAAACTTTCTTTTTCCGTTATCAATTAATTTTTAAGAAATTTTGTCACTGTTTCTCAATTGCTTTGAATGTAGGTATGCGAAACGTCGACATATCGATTCTTTTTGCAGTTCATAATTATTATTTTCAGTCTGTTATTCGGTAAGTCCGTATTTATTTTCATAATGGTCCTACGGGCAAACTGGACGTTGGACTTATTAGAATAAAATCGATGTACGCGACATCGAGAGTTAATAAGAAGTAACAGCAAATGCGATGATGTTTTTTTTTCGTTTCTGCATTTGCATGATACGTTTGCGTAATATTATACATTTGCATACGAGATAAAACAAATATGTACCCTCATTTCTCCTTATTGAACTCTTATTTAACTCGCTCTTTGGTGTCGAATTGACGAAATTAATATCAGTGAATAAAAAGAATTAAATTGGCAAATTCTTCTATTAACAGTAAATAGATTAAATTTCTATTCAATTGCGTATAACCTACTCTCAAGTAGAGATATTTAATTTTATATCGTATAAAAAATAAACGTATCGAATTGACACGGGGAATGGACAAGGGCCAAAAATTGAAAAAAACATTTCTCAACAATGTGAGGCAAGTAAAAACCATTTACGTTATTTGCGTGAAACAGTATCATATTTTCTTTCTGTGCAGAATACCATATTTTCCTTCCTCGAAAAACTTCGGCTGATAAACGGCGTGACCCATTGGTGTAATTAAACTGTAAGTTTTACGGAAGAATGCAGAAAATGCGCATAATATTCAAAATAGTGTATAGAATATTCGAAGCAAGCTGCTTAATGTCAGGATATTTAATCGACGGATTGGATTCCTATTTTTAACAAAATAATTAAATTATTTAAATAACTAAATTATCATTGTGCCATTTACGAAGACATTCGCATTTTAAATTACAATTCTGGATTACTCTGTTGCGTGGCGAACACACTGCAACGGAAATTTAGAGTCTTATATCTTGGGTACATCGCAACGTTGCAGTGAGATTTTGACGTCCTCCGCATGGTTAAGCTAATAGGAAAATGTAACATTAACTCTCCGCGAGCAATCATATTTCCCACACGTTCCTCGGGTAATGTAGGTCATTTATAACCGCGACTGATCTCTTTTTCACTTTTACGAAATCTGGGATACATATTGAAGTCTCTCTACTTTAATATCCAGTCGGTCCTTGAATCAAACGTTCGGACGAATGATCTAATGGCAAGAGGGAATATACAGTCACAGAGAGACAGTATAGTGTATACGCACGTTCTTCGATGAAATACTAACTCTATGAAGATTGCTTCCAACGTTGTCGCGTATATTCTATCATGAACTATTTCAACAATCAAACATTGTACATATAGGCTCAGTTTGATCGGATAATGATTTTTACTTCATTCAACTACGATTGTACGAATCTCTCATAAATGAAATTAAACAACTCACCGTTTCATGTGAAATTTTCAATTTCGTTGTATATGTATGTACACGATATTTATTAACGTCTGAAAAAACAAAAGGTTTATTTTCACGAATTTATTTATCAGAGGCAATAACCGTCCAAGGCAAATTAAAAAAGAATAATGTTTATAATTGTCATCCTGTACACTTCAATTCATGAAGTCGAGATAATTTCGCATATTTTGTCTTTATTTGTCTTTATAAACTTCGTGTATGTAGTTTACGTTTTAAATTTATCATCTATTATTCAATATATTAATTACTGAGCATTTGTGAGATTACTCGCAACTTTCATATAAATTTCATACAAAATCCATTCGTACAATATTTTCGATTCATTCAACATACCTTCCTGTTTGTTATTTTGTGTTTTTTTAATACATCTGCATTATTAAATTTCATCTTTATCCGATATTTGTACGTACGTAATAATGCAATAAATATTAGCGAGCCAAGAAGTCCTTTATAGAACTGAATAAATAAATAATTTTAAAAAGAACGTAACTAAAGGGAGATAGAAATCCGATTTTTCTCAATGAGTTTTTTCTCAACTAACGTTATTTTAAAATAAACGTTTATGAATAAACGTTCGAAAACATCGTGTATTTTGATTACTTTCATATATCAATAAAGTTAAAAGCTTTGTATGGAATCGTATCGGTATGCTTCAGTGAAATCAAAAAAATTGATATTATAAAAACTTCCTGATTGCTAGGATTTAAATAAAACCCAATCCGGCTGAAACATGAAATTGCGTATGAAAAAATTTCTATTGCTGTTTCACACATTCGCGAGCTTTGCGAATGTTTCCCCATGAATTGCGAAATCGCAGCAGATTATTCCCTTTCCATTCCTCTTCTCTTGAAAAACAAACTTCTCCAAAGTTTTTGAAGGAAACGTATAGGCGAAAGTAAAAAGAATATCTCAGACAAAATACAGGGAACCAGAATTCATAAGAAATGTCTGTCAAAGAATATAGAATATAGAATATATAACGTGATGTATCCTTGTTTCGAAAATTAAACGACTTAAAACACCACTTATGTTTTAAGAAATGCAATTTTTTATCATAAAAGTAATACCTATCTGTCATCTTTCTCGATAAATTTTGACAAAGTATTACTTTGCCATATACAAAATGAAGAAAATTGATTAAACATTAAGTATATTGTAATTATAATAATTTCGTTTGTAATTGTAATATAATTTATAAAAGAAAATGTATACTATATTATACTATCGTTCATTTTAACCTCAGTCAATAATATTACGGCTGTCAAATGTTTCATTGTTCAAATAGCTTAGCAGCGAAATATAAGAAATTGGTTTTGTGACTATCGATGTATAAATGACATGAAAGGAACTACATTTCTCCATTAGAACGTGGAATCTGATGGAAGGTCGAACAAGAAGAGCATGTGTTATCGATTTCAAATTGCATATATTCCTGTTCCTTTTCAGAGTCGGATAATCATAAGGCCAACATACCAATTTCCTGGATTTTGGTATTCATTGCAACACACTATTTGATTTAACCATAAAAGACTATGTACTTTCTACTTACATACTATAAAATACACATGGTATCGTGCAAAATTTCTCGAGTTTTATTATATACTAATATTCTCGATATTTATTATATATTAACGACAACAATTAATTTATTTTCAAAGAAATAGTTCCACGTTGTTTTATGTAGAAACAAATCTAAACATGTTCCTCTACTTTCACAAATTTTTGGAAAATATTGTTTCACGTTTTTTTTACTCATAAATTTTTTGAAAAGTACTATTTCTATATATAAAATTTATTTTTATCGGCGAAATAGGTATTTGTCCTATTGATGTATTGAAATTCTTTTTATCTTTTTGCATTTCCACTTATTTTTCTTTGTATTTAATTTTACCTATTACATCGACAATGATATTCACTAAATATTTGTTTTATAATTTCCATAATTTTTCCACTTTGCACTTGGAATCTGAGGACTGTTACGAAGAATTTAATTATGCAATCAATCTTTTATCGCCTTCGCGATATAGTTTAGGTTTTGATCTTGCTGGAATATTTACCGATCTAACAATTGAACTTTTGCGACACTTGCAACTAAATTTGATTCTAGGATGTCTAAATATTCAATACCACTGTTAATTGGCCCAATTCCCCGACTTTAGAGGCTCTCGTGCTATCTCGAACCATAATATAACATTACCTCTGTTATATTTAACAGTACAAGACGTATGTATTTTCTCACTTACGATGTTTTGTCATTTGGAGATACCTCACCTGTCCTTTCATTAAAAACTCGTTCAACAATTTTAATAAAATTCAGTTCGTTGGACACAAGTGCCTAATCACCTTCGTTCGTACAATGTCTCTAATCGTTGGACGAGTTATTCCGAGTTCCAGCGAAAACACGCGAGGCGTCTCGTCCAGCAAAGGAATTAATTCTCACAGTATACATGACAGGTAAATTGATTTTACGTGCGAGCACCCGGCATAAAGCTCTATCGTCCCTGCAAGCGTGAAATTGAGATATATCCAACCAACGTGAATGCGACTACCACGGCCTGTTCATGTTCTACATGTAGACGGCTCAGGTTGCAGGATCTCCTCTTATCGCAGGTCGAACGGGGGCCACTTTCGAAGCTCTGTCGTCTGTCCAGAACGATCCCGGTGTCATATGCCGATGATTGATATGATACGAACGATGAAGTCTCAACTCCTCCCCCAAAATTCCCCGAAAATTGCTGTAAAGGCTTGCATAAGAAGGTGACTCGACAAATAAGAAAAGTCAATCGGTATTTAAGCTTCAAATTTGTGCCCAAAGAGTTGGCCGATACGTTGCTACATTCAGAAACCAGTTTTTCGGTCGTAACACTTCCCACGATAATTTCCAACATGTAAATCTTGATTTTTCAACTTGCAACTAGTCGTTGAAGGATATACGAACCTTTTTCGAATTAATCGTTTCCTTTCGACTAGTCGATCATTTTGTAACTTGAAGACTCGTAGTCTCTGGCGATCCTAGCAAACTAGTTCGTTGAAATTGTCACGCATTTATTTCCTTGGAATTTAAACGAGACTCACGCCGTGATACCGGAATAGTTTAGACGCCGGCTTCGTCGTATGCAAATTCATCGTCTCCGACGTCCCTAGTCTAACTTGTAACGTTTGGCTGTCAAATCATTAGCCCCGCAAGTCCAACACCAAAGACAAAGATGGAGGAGAACTCTGTCCGTGTAGTTAATTTCTGGTAGCCCGGAATACCACTTAGAAGGTGAATTGGTCGTTCTCATAGTTCTCCCGTGTAATTTCTGTCACTGGTGCAACACCTAGGTACTCACAATCAAAGAAAGCTTTGCCGATCCTTCCTAGGAGAACACCACAACTGTGTACTAAAGAGACTAGAGACACTTGTCTCTATTGTTGTTAGATTATTGAACTGAATAATTTATTGCAGAACACGTGAACGCGCCTTTATTATTTTTTAACCCGGTTGTAACCTGAAATACAAGCAGAACCATAATGAATGGTACAGAACGTAACAGTAGCAGCGTTTCGCGACAATTTTTCAAGCAAACGGATCTCCATGCAATTTCATATTTTTATTACAATCTATTTTCCATAGAATTCGTTCTCGTTTCTAAAGTCGTTTCGCAAGGAGCACTATTTTCGATATCCCGTACGTTTTCGAATTTCCTGCGTTCATGCCGCGATTTCTTTTCTTCCGTCCAAATTTTTTCCCCAGCGAAACGTGCCGTTAAAGTGTGTTCAGAAAGTACTCCCGTAAGAGGCTCGTTCAATTGCCCGTTTAAAATTTATAACTGTGAATATTCACTTTATAAAATTGTGTGTCACATGCAACCCGTTTAAATCTTCTTCGATAAAAATCGTGAAATTTTTATGTCCGAAATGCCTCGACCGAGACTGCCACTTTAGAGATAAAACGCACATATGTCGGGTTTGGTTATTGTTGGCGCACTTTAGAAAATTTATTCATGCTTCAGTCCATGTTATACTTTCTCTTTCCGTATATAATTTCAATAATAAATTTATTTCGATGTTACGCGATAACAATATGACGATTTTTTTAATACGTGATTTAGCTTCCTTGTCAATTAAAAGATACAACCATATTCAATAAAAAACTTAGAATTTATTATATATTTGGAGATTTAAAATAGATTATATATTTGAAAAAATAGTACAATATCGAATATAATATTATAATTATGAATCGTTGGTATGAATAGAACAAAGATACTTATTATTAATATTTTACGATATTATCAACTATTAAATATTTATTATTATTTTATTATTAAAAATTATTGTGAGAAGTTATGAATTTTCTACGTAATAGAAATGAGGTGTAACAAATAAAATTTTATTACATACGTTTATAAATTCATCAATTTCGAAAGGGAAGTTTATCTGTTTGTCATCTTTTGAATTGAAATTATTATTAAAATTATTTATTTCGACTGTTAGACATCTGATTATCCTTCAAATCTATTTTCGATTGTTTTAACAATTTTCTTAAAATATTGATCCTCTTCTCGGTTCAATACAATTTATATCACAGATGTATGAAATATATTAGATACATTTATGATTCTTTTTTCTTAAAAATATTACGAGAATTTACATAAATATGCATGTAAGAAAAAATTTCCTGGCGATATGTATAAAAGATTGAATATTAGTATGTATGAATGATGTATAAAGGATTAACAAGAAATATTCCAGCAATAAAGTATCCGATATCTAACGTTTCATTACAGATTTAATTATTTAAGCATCAGTATGTTTATTTTCCTAAAATCACAATTATTAATAGTATTAATTGTTGAAACGATTACTTACTCGTTTGAAGGCACGAAGTCTTTACTTTAACGTCTTTGAGTTCACTTTTTCCAAAGATGTTTTCATATCACGCAACAGGTAGGAAATTAAGGATACTTCCTTCTCGAAAATTGTAAAAATTTAAACGTCTCTAAAAGTCGATTTTGGAGGAAATTTAATACAAAATTTAATATTAATGTAAAAATAATTTCTTACGAGTCTTATATATCTATATAAATTTTTGTTAACAATTATAACAAAGTAGTTACAAACGACAGTGTATACATATATGTATGTATGCAGACACGTATGTTTTCTGACCTCTTGCATACTTCTGAAATTGCAATAAATATTCAAAATTGAACTACATACATTTTCACAGTTCTCTGACTTCTTGCATACTTCTGAAATTACAATAAATACTTAAAATTGAACTACATACGTATATCCTGAATGATTATGTCCAATTGTATAAATTAACTTAATAACTACGCTACGATCATTGTACAGCGATCAAGCAATAGCGTGCATTGATCGAACCACTTTGTAACTATAATATGTGTTAATAGCATGGTACATGTTGTCCACGTCAATTCCATTACAAAAGGGATTGAAGATTGAGAGCAACAGGTGGTTATTCAAAAATTTGTAGCCAGATATTTCAATTGGGACGATATTATTTCAATTTCTCTCGAATATATCGTTTAATTGAGGATAGATTTACACATTTAATTCTCAAATTGGCAACAAGTAATGATTTCTATAGACGAACACTCGAGAATTTCGTCTCTGTACGAACACTGCAAAGAAAGAGCACGATTTACCAGTTACATTTTTTTTCTATGTTTCACAGGAACTTGCATGATCAATAAATCTCGCATTGTCAAAATTGTCTTTGAACTAAATCACACGCTTCTTCGACATACGTCTTATATTTTCAAGAAAACAAAACGGCACGTTCAAATTAGAAGAATTAAGAACTTGAAGCTTCATTCACCCGGTTAATAATGTTAATACTACTTTGACACGTCATTCGAAAATTATCGAAATAAGTGCGATAATACTAAATAAATTACTAATGTAAAATTTCTTTCAAACATTTTTGTTGCGCTACTTATGTGGAATACACTTAATGCATAAAATTAATGCACATATACACGCGTGCAATACATGACAGTTTACCATCAAGCTATTATAATCTGTATAATTACAATGCATTATAATTAATGACGTATTGTTCGAGGTTATTTCGAACATCGCCTCTGCATTATGATATTAAACCATCAAGGATGAATGTTGGCATTAACCCAAAATCTCTCTTGCGACCCTTCGGTTGATTAATTTGCCACATTTAGGACGCATTCTTCTGCAAAACCGCAATTAAACATAGCCTGGTACACTTACGCTAAAAATATGACGACACATTCTGAATATATAAATATATAAAAATGTGAAAGAAAAAGAGTTCGCTCAGGTTGGAAAATCGACTGAAGCCTGCCTCGAACATGTTAAATGAAATTAATTTTTAACTAGAGTTGATGGTCCTTACGCTTGTTCCAAGTTTTATGGCAATATTACAAAAGTTTCTAAAACCTTATATATCCTTCGCGTGGAAAACTAAAATTTTTCCAGCATGTTCTGCAAGTAAAAGTAAGACTAAAACTACGTCATGTATAGCGTACGAATGCTTCATTAAAGAGTTACAACAAAAGTACAAAACTCAGAGCTATACATATTTACGTGCATTGCTTTATCAATGCAAAATTAATATCGAACTACTATTGATCGAATTTTTTCACACGGAGTTTCGTTGCTTGTAAATACTTTTGTATTGTAAATTCTTGCTTTGCCGCAAATGTCGAGATCTAAAGATATAAATTTGGTCTGACGGCCGAGAAGCTCAGGAAATTGGTCTTGACTAATCCATCGCTGAAATTATAATAATATTTTTGTTGTAAGATTTATTGAATGATTTGTTGAAAAATCTGTTAAAAGATATCAGGGAAGTATTTATGGACTCTTTGCAACGTAACATTTTAGCCTGTAACACACTGGCAACATTTGACCAGTAAACTTCGGTGCACCCCGTATTTGAAATATTCAGCAGCGCCTGGGACTTCAGCTCGCGAGACAACGGACTATCATTCCGCCATTACTGGCCAAGGAACGAACGAAAGGAGAACGCTCGTACGTCCATTTCAACGACCATTACCACTTTTTCCCCGATAGAACGTCGTGAAACGACCACGTGGGCGTACATTTTTCCACGCACGTTTCACAAATTTGCATCGGGAGAACGGGGGATAACGTTAACGTCGTTCGTCCGCGAATGTTCAAGCTTTGAACGAAGCCCCGGAGATCGAGAGTGAAAAAACGAAGAACGGAAGTCGGGGGGATGAACGACGTGCATCGTCAGTCAGAGAGCGAGTAAGAAGATAGCAGGCAGAGCTACGTTTCTTCCTGGCAATTTTCGCAACTCTGCGAAGCGACCAAAGAAACGACGTGGTTGAACATCGTATTTCTAGGTAACTCTGACTGATTGACGGTACAGACGTAAGATTATCATCCATCTTTCCGTCGATAACTTTCGTGTTAATTTCACACGTTTCATTTTCTCTTCTTTTTCTTTTTTTGTTAAATAAACTGTTACGTTGTCTTGTGCAGCACGTAAGTACAGGTCTTATATTTATTTTTTCTAACATATGGCACATATTTTTCACATTTCTAACAACGAAGCGTACCAGAGTTGATGGTAAAATTCATCTTCGGGAACATTTGACACGCATTGTCTTAGTTATTTATTTAAAGTGCAATCAATTTTCTTTAATTATTTGATTAGAAATGCATTACGATTGTGCATTCGGTGCATCAATTTTTCGAAGATTATATATATGAATTTGTAGTTTTTAACACATTGTTCACTGGCTCTTTGTAGGAAGCGCGTAGCGAGCTATTTTTCATAAAATATTGAACACCCGTGTGTGAGTAACTATCAAAAACTTTTTTGATTAAGGAAAGAAATCTAACGGCACGAAAAGCGAATGATAAAATTGCATAACGATTAATTCATCGCTTTTTAACTCTTACAACTTTACACGGTGATTTTAATTGTATCGCTCTGATAAAACGTGCGGCCACGTCCCTAAAATCAATAACGTTCAGATAACAAAAGACGATTGATAATGTGGCAATATAGTTGTAAAAAATAATCGAACTAGAACAAATAAAATTATGTTGGACATTTGTACGTGAAAGTAGAATTTAAGTAAATTCTAAGAATTTCATTTAAACTATTCTTCAAATTTTAACAACAGCTTATATTAATATTTATTTTTTTTTAAAATAGGATTGTGCATAAAGAAATCGAAGAATATCGTTCAGAGGGAATAAATTTAAACCAATACCAAAATATTATTATAAACCATTTGGTGTATAATACCAAACAGAAATTGTCTTCTGTCGATCTTTAATTGTCCATAAAATTCACGTCAGAGAATGAACGATAGTACTTACAAAGAAATTAAACTACAGAAATCAGTAAGTCATTTCTTTTGTCAACTACACGTTTATTCTGCTTTTCTCATGTTCTCACTATATTTCTCACTACTAATAATTAATTATTTAATAATTAATAATTAATTTTATATTAAATTATTAAAATTTATGCTTGTATTATATAATAATTTACATTTTGTTTTACCTCATACATATTCCAGTGATAATTATTATACAAATATATTATCACATATTATAATATAATTACATTGCCATTAAAATATAAAATAAAATGTAAATTACCATATTAAAGAAAAAAGAATTCAAAGTTTTTCTAAAGTTTTATTCGCTATTCAATCATGCTATATATAATAGTTATATATGTTATGAGTAAAAGAAGAAAATAAAACTTTACAAGTGCAGTTTACAATTATCAATTAAAATAGAACAGTTGGAACGACTGAAAATCAATCAGCACAGTTAGTATTAAAACTAGAACCAATTAAATTTCCAATTAAATGTAAAAAGAATCACTATTAATGAATCACTAATGAATCACAATTACGACATATTTGTAGTTAAAAGATTGGAGAAGCAGTTAGATTTACAATTAAAAGTGTTTTCGATCAATTTAATCAACAATTGTTTGTGTTGACTAACGCAAATATTACAAACACACGAACTCGTTCTAAAATTTGTTTGCAATATCCATCGAATAAATAAAATACTTGTCGTCTATTTATTTATTTATTCCTGTTATTTCTCATAAAATTTCCTCATAAAAATTTTCAAATTTGAAAAAATTGCTTTTATTAGCATTAGTTGTTGTATGCCTTCTTCATCCTAACATTTTTTTGTTCATCTGACAAGTGATAAGCACAATATCATCATTTCTAAATTATATACATTGTATGACATTAAAAACATATATACCTATTTGAGTCGAATAGTTCTGAGAAAATTCTGAGAGTTAGTCAAGAAAATGTTAATTAAACTTTGAAATTAATATCATTCGTAGTTTAATAACTATAAAATGTATAATACAATATAAATTGAAAATGATTCAGAACGTGAAATAGATAAAATTTACTAGTTTCACTAGTCATATTATGTTAAATAAATTTTTTATTACTAATATTGGACAAAGTTTCAAACAATCTTTAAACCTGAATAATGTTAAAACAATCTTCAAGGAGATTATGGAATTTTATACGCAAGCTTATGAATAACTTTTCAATAAACTTTCTTAACATGAAGAAATTTGATCTACGTATGCAACACATAATTTCTTGTTTCATAAAATTCGTCTAATGAAGAATAGTGAAATTAACGAACAAGTTATAAACAATTTCGTTCAAAGTCTCATGTTATAATCACGAAAATTAATATTATGTATATATGCAGCAATATTGAAATTTCCATTTTAGACATTATAAGTGTATCAGACGCTGCGAATTATTTTGAATATTAATATGCTTCTGTATTCGTAAGCACATAAACATTTACATATAAAATTCTGTAATATTTTCAAAAATTGTTCTAACATCTGAATATATCCATAGAGAAATTATTTGAAGTATGTAACGTTGTGTCATAAAAATATTGAATTAATAATAATTAAAAATGGTACAAAACTTAAAAGGCAAAATAACTCTATGTACGAAGCATTGATACTCTGTTCATCAAGGATTTTCTGTTATGCCAAAAAATTGAGAAATTCTGGCCATTTTATAGACAATGACTCAGAAATACAAAAATAATTTCCAAATTCGAAACTACACAAAATTTGGTCCACATTCAAGTGTATCAATACACTCGTCCCAGCAATTATATCAAAATAAAATCTTCGAACGAAAGTTCGTTATTACACAATTGTAAATGTAAAACGTACTTTGTTACTTTTCATCACAAAAAAGTGTTGTTTTAAAATAATTATACCTGGGAAAAAGACTCTCTTTAGAAAGTGTTTCGTTATGAAAAGAGAGACGTAAAACATATTTTTTATCACGAATGGAAATATTTTAGGAAATATTTTAAGAATATATTTTTTTCTTTTTTGATCGGAATATCTAATTTTATTAGACTGTAGAGAGATTAAACACAGTGCTCGAATCTCGACGTCTCGGAGACTGTGCCAAGTTTTCACTCAAGGCTATTAAGGGCTATTAAGAGTTATTTAAAGAACGGATAGCGGATTTTTATGCATTTATGGAAATTTCGGAGACACGAAAAATGGACAAAATTAATTTCCTATCTAAGTTTCATGTTTTGAATAAAATTCATAACGATATAAATTTTCATAAATATTCTATTAGTCTATTAACTAAAGCAAATGAACTAATATGTTCATTAGCTACATTGCTCGGAAACTTTTACCCTTTTAAAAAATTTCCAATGCTTTTACACTTAAGCGAAAAAGATTTTCCAAACATTGAAACAACTAACATTCCTATATTAACATGTTAGAATTAAATATCCACAAAACGAACGAAATTATAATAATTTCTGTAACGGTATCGTGGAAAAATCGATTTAAAACTGATATTTGTCCACCTATTCATTGCTCTTATTATTATTATCATATTATTATATTATTATTATAAAATCATGAATTATCTGCCTTTTTGTCAGTCTGTATAGTACAATCGAAATTCATCTTTTCTTTAACATTTGGTTTTTTACGCTATAAAGTTGTCATTAAATGACTGAATTCTAAGCAATACTTATCTATACTGTTGTACTTGTCATTCGTTTATGAACGAAATTTCGTTCCTTGTTCTAAATTGTCGAGACGCTGAGAAAGGAAATAAAAGTCTGAAACTTTTATTTAGCAGGCTGCAGCAGGCTCCGATGAATCTCATAGTTCAACGAATCGCTCTCCCACGCAGCAGGAAGTAATTAGGAATTCACAATCGATTACATTACGGACCACATCGAGTAAGTAAACTAATTTACACGGAGGAAGCATCTGTCTTTGACTCCAAGTAATTCTCAACTAATTTATTATTGTATTTAAACAATTCAACTGAAGATTAAGCATTAATGCAAACTGTGCACTGGGCCCCTAAAAACATTCGAAATACTTGTTGATATTTTGAACTGTTATAACTTTTTAAGAGCATGCTGTTTTATGCATTTTACACGTATGTTAAATGACTACGTCTGTAACAATACTTTCTACGATGCTTGTTTAAATGTCAGTTTTAAGAGGAATTTGAAAAAAAATGAATGTATATTATTTCTTTTAACTTTTTGTTCTATGAAGCTCGTCGATTTTCGGCAGACCGACGGTTCAAATGACCATGTTACTTTTAGAAATGCCATACGCGTGTCATGTAGACATTTGCTTCCACGTGCAACGGTAACCACGTTTTCCCCGTTGGATGTTCAATATCGAAACAGTGTCGGCAGTTTACGTTTCTCAACTCAAATATTTATAGATTTATCCCTTCCTCGACACTTGAATATGTGAGCCAGGCCATATGTATAACGTAAAGGAAAACACACCGTTGTACAATCGAATTGCATCAGTAAAGTGTGTTATTAGGTTTGTCTTAAAATTTAGAAAAAGAAAAGAATAGATACAAATGAGAAAAATGGGGAAGAAATCGTATTGAACAAAAGCTTTTTAGAGTGTAATAATATCAGTAAACAACGTGGGCATACTCAGGGGAGTTTTGAAGCTTATCGTATCGTTGCAGTCCTCAGGAAGTTGCACTTTACTCTCTCCGCTTTATTACACGAAAAATAAGCAATTATTATTAGAAAAATACGTCTCGTTATTGCGAGTGTTATTTAACTAACAAAGTTAATGACGTAATTTAATTAATTACATTTTATTATTAACTTCAATTAATTTATATTTCATTATTAAACAATTCGTCAAGTTTAATTAATTAACAAAGTAACGCGAAGCGAATATTCTTCTCCAAGATTTGCCCCGTTATGTTTCACGTGGACTTTCCAGGCAAAGATACGACGTATTAAATTTAATCTAGACTAACCTGAATTAGACTAAAATTCGAATAGAAAACACGTACATCAGTTCAATTGTAAGGCGTGCATTGTTAGCGCTGAACTGAAATCCAAATACTGTTGGAACTCGAAATGCTGAAAACGATCATTAACGAAGGAAACGACCCGTACCCATTATGGCTTTAGAGAAAGCCACAACCTGTTGTTGTTGCACGAGGGTTTACATAGTTTCCATTTATAGCCGCAAACAAATATCAATCCATTTAATCTCGGTCAGAGCGTGATCAAATTAGAAATAGGTACGTACTTGATAGTAGAAATGGTATCTGTGTATATATATATATATATATATATATAATATTTTATATAAAATTTTACAACTTTCTAGTTCACAAACGTACTTTACTTATCAAAAATACACTGGTCCATAATTTCGCGAACACTCTGTACACGTTATGGACACGATGATAAGTCTGTCATTATTATCACTGATTTATAATATAAATCCGAGAATTGTTATCATTGATATATTACATTACATACGACACGGATACCGCCACCATCTGCTCAGTAAGTGATAAAAATGACAGTTTCTGTACGATAAATTTCCACTGCTATTACATGATCCGTTCGTGTTCTTGCAGTGATAATGTTACTGGCCAGTGATTTATACACGCATTATTGTTTGAAAACAGCCAATCGTGTTTCTTGCTCATTGAATGTTTTTTATATTTAATATACACTACCACGTATGAGTATACAACGACGATGAAAGCCTTTAGTCTAAGCGCTCTGACAATCAAATGCATCCACAATTTGAAATTCACGCTGCTAGACGAGATAATGTACATAATATAATCCACCAAAGAAAAATTTACTAGAAGGACGTACGAGGATATTTTTTCTATCGTGTGGACTCCAATTTGAGAGAAATTGACGTGAATTCGAAACTACTTGAGTTTGTAAGTTGAACGGTCAAAATTGTAAAAACCTGTCTTGATAAAAAGTTCAGAGAGATATTGATCGTTCGGTGATTCGAAGTTTTGGAACTTCCAATTCGGAATATTGGAAGAATCAAAAAATGCATGACAATAGTTAATGTTGTTCAACCTTCGAAGGATTTATGATGCGAAGGCTGATGAGAGTAAACAGTGACAGTGATTAATGACCATGTTGAGTTAGGTTTGCATCAGTTCATAAAATTGACTGAAATTTATACCGCAGCGTTAGTGTCTAATTGATGTCTCACGAGATCAATCATATTCATAATACCAGAACCTTCAGAACAGAAATGCGTTGTAATCATTTGTTTCAACAGAAATGGCAAGAATTTTTTATCGTGACATTTTTAATAAATTAAATTCGTTCCGATCGTTGAACGAGTAAAATATTTTCACTCATCGAGCGAGTGAAAATATTTTAGTAACTCATTGAAAGTATATTTTTAACTTGAAGATTCTCAGTTCCTAAAGATATGTATTAGAATCACTTCAAAAGTTTTCGTTCAAATCTTGGTTCAATTATAAACCAGTTGCTGGAAAATTGTAAATTTTCTGAATTCACGCGTAACCTTTAATTCCTTTTACTTATATTATAATTGTATCGTAGGTTTCCATTTATTATCGACTTCTCTTGTAAGATTATAGTAAAATTAAGAGTGATGTTTACATACAGTTTTCCATAGAAATTCAAATAAGATATTGTTCCATGCACCTCGAAACAATTTTTCGAAACTTATTGTTCTGCGTCAGCGCTTTGGGAAATCACGATTATGATTCGAGCTCTGGGAATTCAAAGGTTCAAGTCTCAGACGGAGGAAATTTTACTGCGCGCCTGTTTCAAATGCATTCACGATATAATATGCATTCGTAGTAAATAAAAGTTGAGTCGTATTTGCAATTAAATATTCTTCTTGTATTTATACATACATATACATATATATATATATATATATATATATATATATATATATATATACTCTGTATAATTTTACATACACCTTTGCACAAAAGTTTTAGGACAAGTATTACATTTGTTTCAGTACCATAATATTTACATAATACTTTACACAACAAACAATATATTAATTAATATTATTGTAATGTGTGATATATTATACATATAAAATTGTATATTACATATAATAGTATATAATATTATATTAACAATATACATGCAATTTAAAAATCGCGTTGTAAACACTGAATACTAGCAATAAAAGTTGTTCTCAAATTTTTTTTCTGTGTGTACATTCCATTGCACAAAAGGAAAATTAGTCATCAACAGAGGAATTAATTCCCATAAAAATGTACAGCAAAAATGTAGAAAAATATAAATTTAAGGGGAAAAAAGACGAAAACGATTTCTGTGTAAAGGGTTTAATTGAAATGAATACGCCTTTGAAAGAGAGCGTTATTTGAACCGCGAAAGATGTGCTAAATCAAATTAAATTGTACAAAGAGAGAATTGGCTTTTGTCTTCGAACTTTATTAAATCAAAACATTTTATAGCAAAAGGAAAACGTATCACAGTCTGTCAAAATAAATTTTAAATAATAAAAAATATATAGAAAATATAGGAAGCTTTTTAAAGAAAATCGCAGCACTTAGGGACAAACAAATAATTATTTTATTTTATTTTATTTTATACCTAATTCATATATGAAGGACGCAGAAGGAATTACTGTAAGATATTAACTTTGAAAGTTACAGTGAAAAAAATTGTCAAAAGTATTATTTTATATTTGAATTTTGTATTCCAAGCAATATTTCATGGGAAACGCAAGAAATATTTTAATTGTTGTTAAAAATTCAGAGACCTGCGGTGTAAATGCAACACACGAAAATACATAAACGTATGAAGCACTCGAATATTCAAAATTGTAAAATTGCCTTTTTTTTTGAAAAGTAAACCAATTTGTAAATGTAATTGACAAATTTATAGAATATTCTGTTAAAGAGACAGTAGGGTATAAATTATTAATTAGATACAAAGAAATTCAACTCGTACAATTTCATTCGTACATCTTAGATTCACACGAAGACGAAAGTTCGTTGAAGAAACAAGATGCACCCGCGGAGTTGACACAAAGACTGTCAAGGGCCGAGAATATCAGAGAAGATGCCAGAAAGTTGAAGACTGCTACGCTTAATAGAATGGGGAAAATGTTTAAGCAACGTTCCGAAACGCCGGTCGCGGGCAAATCATCATCCCTCGATATCGATGGTGATATTGTAAGGAATTTAATATTGCAAAAAGCATATCTTTCGTAATTTTGCATCACTTTGCATGCCTTTAAATTCTCCTTTACTGACACATCTCACAAGTACGACTTACTACATCCACATTCCACATTCCCCAACATATGAAATGAGACAATCACTTTAATATTGCGTCGACGTCGATACGCCTCAAAGAGGATTGATATTAAAATTATTTTTTTACCTCAGAATCTGATTAAATCCGTGGCAAATACCGAGGAAATGTCGAAGAAAGAGAAGAGCAATTCTTTAGGCAGGATGCTGAGGTTGGTGGATAAAGATGGCTCACCGAAGAAGATGTTCCATTCACGCGCTGGTTCCCTCAGCCGCATTTTGCGTCGGAATCCTAATAATGAGAGCAGCGATGACAAAAAGCACGTTGAGGAGAATTCACCTGGGATTTTCTCAAGAATGTTGAACCAGTTGAGAGGAAAGTAAAAAACAACTGGGAATTGTGCGACACGTTATATGCACGTAACGTGTTGTACGTAATGACTCATACGCGTTCATAAATATTATTAGAGCCTGATGCTCTTGTCCGAAATATGATAAAACAATTAATGGAGTAAAAAACAAAAATACAAATCCGTGACTTACTACAAATCCTGTGAAATTGAAATCAGTTTAAAGAAAATTCGATGGAAAACTCCAAGAAATCTGAATCTGAATTCTATCAATCATAGCACGCGTAACATTGAACAATAGCAAATATAATAAACATTAAAAATTTGAATTCAATGAATATTAAAACTAAATAAATTCAAAGTTCATAAAATAATAAGATTTCAAGATTGATTTTGTCATTTCAAATATTAAATGACACTGCTGTGACGTCGAACAAAGTTCTTTGTAATCTATGATTTGAAGTGAAATAATTCTTAGAAATTGCCGAAAACTTCTCAACGAGTTTTCAGATTTATATCTCGCCTTCCTATAAATATAATACTTATGAACGGCGTGTGTTACATGCACGTTATATGTATGTATATACCGCACATGTATGTACAAGCCACAGCCTCCTCTATTATTTTTCTACAGAAATTATCACCACTTCCGATAACTTTTGTCATTTATGTGGAAGAACGTTTCATACAGGCACAATGAATCATAGTTAGCTGGAAATAGCAGAAAACCAGCTTTATATGTCGTCCATTTGCTAGAAGAGAGATATGTCTACCCAAGGGAAGTAAATTCTTTCAGAAAGTTGACTTCAAACAAAGAAATCGATAAATAAAAATTTTCACTCGATAATTTGCTGCACTTCGTCGATCCTAGTTTCTTCTTTCGTTTGGTCTGTTATTTCTCAATCACCGGGAGCCAAAGTTGCCTCAACTGATTTCATTTGCAGCTTTTCTCAACTGATTTATACCATCAAATTCTATTTTTTGACATTGAAGCCGTAAACGAGAGTTCCAAGAATTTGTTTAATATCTCTTCATTGTTGTGCCTTTATCTCTGCCATTTTGTAAAATTTAATGAAACTGAAGTACTTGTAATGTTACGATAAATTATTGCTCGTTCCTTAATGAATACATGTATCACAACTCACAAAATTAAAGGTAACTGTTTGTGCGAAGATAGATTCAAGTCTAGAGTCTGGATAAATTCATTTTTCCGCGATAAACCCGTTTTTAGATTTTTTTCGTTTTAAGAATTCGGGTCAGCGAGAAATTATGGGGCGTTCGGTTGGTTTCAATACGAAGTGATAATCACTATTTGTTGAAAGAAGGATAGCATATTAAAGATATGCAGAATAAAAAGAAAGCCGAATATCTGCGATTAGACTATTTCTTGGTCTTTGTACGAGTTGAAATTTTTATAAACACAATCAAAGAAATGTAGCCTAAGTAAAAATATTTTTTTTTTTACTACTAAATGAGATATTAAATAAAAAGTACTTTGGTTATGTTCATTTTTGTATCCTTTAATTTTTCAAATTAAATCCATAATCTATTCCTAATTATCACGATCTCTTCAATGTTCAAGGAATCATTTTCATATTGTTATATTACTATCACATGATGGTGAACTGTTTGATGAAATTCCAAAGTAATAGAGAGTTGGTTAGTTAGATTGGTTACTGTTGGTTAGTTAGTTGGTTACTGTCAGTTATGTAACTGAAAGGTTTTTACTGAATTTCACACCTCGTATGCAGCTTCCAAACAATCAATCAAAACTCAAGTTTCATTTTCGTCGTGAAAACAAGTAACAGTTTTCCAAGAACATTTGGAAACTCTTCGTTATTTAATTTCTGCACAAAATAAAACATATGTAGTAAATGGTGTCGTGGAGTTCTCGGGATGCAACAATTGGTACACAACAAATTATAATAAATAGTTTGATAAATAGTTCAGTTTCAATTTTTGATCCATGCTTGAAATAAAAATCGTATTAGAAGTCTAGAAAATTATGGAAAATCTGGAAAATTGAGAACTTCTTGACATTATACGTAACGTGAAACAAATTGACCTGCCTCTTTGGGTTCCTAGCAAACATAGGAGGTGACTTTCTGGAAGAGATGCTTTAAAAACCATTCGATTAGCGACGATTCGTGATTAGCTTGGAATAAACACCACTCTAGAGAAATTGCTCCTCTAGAGCGTCGTAAGTTTGACTGACGAGTCAGTCTTCTAGGATATCCCAAGATGAACGCAGTAATCAGTCTCGTCTACGATAGAGTCTTCTCCGAACGCCGTTAAGATAATGAAATGTAGCCAAGGCCTTCTGCCGTGTTGCAAAATTCAGAGATTCGCCTAGTTGCTGTATAGTAAGATCAGCGACATATATTCTCGGCGTTTAATTTCGACCGTAGATATCTAAAAAAATCGAATTTTTTTTAAATATATTAACCTTCTAGCAAATTAACGATGGTATAAGTATATCATTTTATGTAGCTTCTCTGAAGTTATATTTGTAAAAAATTACAAAAGCTTACAAAAACTTTCCTAAAATTTTTGCTATTTTGCATTTCGGGAAAGATGTCATCCCTAAAATCGAAATATAAATGATGAAATTTGTTTATAATTTATTTTACAAACCAGTAAATACTAAGAGTGTGCGAAAATCCGATAATCGCGACGAGTCGGGACGAGGTTGAGTCGAATCGGGTCGGCTTCCTGAAAATTTCAAGATTCCCGAAGGAATCAGGTTTCCCGAAAATTTCGAGAACCCGGCTACCGGTTTCTCGAACTACTCTGCAATGCTGTATAACAGCCTACAAAATATGTAAATACACAGTTCAATTTCTTCTGCCGGTGAAATTATTGGAAACACGGATTCTAAGAATGTGACCTGATGTATACAAACGTGTGACTGCGTGCTTAATACTTGAACATTATGTACGCTGTTGAGCAGTATCGCTGAGAAATTCGGTAGGTTCAGACGTATATTTCAAAATCTGTGTGAATTTAATAAAGATTAAAAATCTTTAAAAAGGAATGTCGAGTGATAGTGAGAGTAAAGTTGTGGTAGCAGGAAGTAGTGCAGAAGATATCGTGTGAAGGAAGAAGGTAAAGAGAGGCTCCGTTTGGGAACATTTTCAGGAAAAAGATGATACAAAGGCGGAATGCACACATTGTCACCATGAATTTAAAACTAAGTATGCAAACACTACTGGTTTATTACGCCATTTGAAGCCATATGCATCCAAACGTAAGTACATGTACTAGAAGAGAAACTGAATCGATATAAAATTTGTCGCATGTACAAAATGATACGCGAAAAATTGTTGAACCAAAAGATATAACAGAAGGAATTGTGATCGAATGATGGTTCTAGATCTGCGACCTTTCGATACAGTTGAAGGCGTGGGCTTTGACGAATTATTTAAGCTTGTTCCCAATCCTTTCCCAAATTCCAACTCTTTCGGGAATCCCGATAAATTCGAGACTCTCGAAAAAATGTTCCTGATCCCGAAAAAATGTCGTATTCCCGACCCGACCCGATATTTCGGGTTCTCGCACACCTCTAGTAAATACCATATTGGGCGAGAAAATAACTATAAAAAAACCTCAGGATTACAAAAATATATAATACAGAAATATACGTATTACTAAAATTAGAATTATACACTGGTTATTACACTTAAAATGTGAAATAAATCTCTGTTTACATTTTAATTGTACTCAGAAAGATATGAATTTGCATAGACGTATGTAAATTTAATTTTAGTAGTACGTTCATTTTCATTCATTTGACATTTACGTACAATTTCGATGTTCAGGGCGACCACAAAGTGGAAGCACGACGTTGGAACCGAACTTAAAGACGCGAAACAAAATGAACTTGCCTCCTAAGATACCGTTAAATTCAAGAGCTGCCAATTTATCTTCGTCAACGTCTGCTTCGTCACCGCAAAAACTGTCAAATTTCGAATATTCGATCTAAGTCTTCGTAAGCGACTCGTGATTTAATCTCATTACATTCACGTATTATCGTAATATACATATATTACAGCGAAGCCTCTTATATCCAAATTACTAGACACAATCAAATTTTCGAATAATAGAACAACTACTTATCTGATATTTAAAATTTTCCATTCATTTTGTTATGATTGAATAAATAAAATTTTATTTATAACAATTATTTATATTTCTTTATTTGTCGCTGACAAATATTATCGGACTAATTTAACTAAATTATTCGAATAACGTCGGCTCAGATATCGGAGGCTCTAGTGTATATTTATATGTCGTGATAGTGAATATTCAAATATTTATTAACATTAAAATATTCGAATATAAATCTCTAGATTCGTTCTACTACTTATCCTCTAAATAAGTTTATTTCCATTTTTTCAGACAACACGGAAGGAAAACAAATAAATATTTAAGTATTTAAAGACTTTTTTGAAGAAAAATGAATACAAATAAATGACGAGTGAAAACCGTATCTGTCCCTTTCTCGTTCGGTGTTTGATTGAAAATCGATGAATGTTGCGAACATATTTCATGAAAATAGCAATTTCATATGTAATCGCGCTTTAACATATGTATGTTGGACGTGACTGCAGAGTAAAGAAAAAAACCCGATGAAACAAAGTTTCGTCTAAAATTTATTTTATCTCGATACGTAGCATTTCGGCGTGTCAGATTTATTCAGATCAGATGTAATTTTGGGAAAATTTCTCAGAATTTAAAGAAATTTCTCCTTTTCATTTCCTTTTCTTTAGTTTATTTTCTTATCAAAAGTACTTGATGATGTTGAACAACTATAAAGAAATTTAATTCAAGTTCATTCATTTGGAGTCTAAATTGAATACTGTATCGTACTCAATAAAATAAACAATAATAATAATAAAATACAATAATTATATTTTAAAATAATAAGAAATAATATATATATAGCTATGAATAATAAATACGAGAAACTTTATTAAAGTATACCATTAATAATTACAAGCTAAAATTATTTTGCAATGATCCTTTCAGAATCATGACAGACATATGTTGTATTCAGCTTAATTAAACGTAACAAAAATGTGAAACTTCTAACATTATTGGACATTTTTTTTTTTATTATTTAATCACAAGTACAACTAATATAAATATGACTTGATTGTTTGACCAAAAGTATGGCTTAATTATTTCTCGTTCTGATCAATTTTCATTTTTCATTTTTCATTCAAAGTGACTTCTTTAAAGAAGTTACATTTTTTGCGCTTGTGCCATAATTCTTTCAGCAGTAATAATACGTCTACATCTGTTTGAAAGATCAAGGGAAGAAAGAATCGTGAGAGTTTATTGGAAGAACCATTTTTATTACGCACGGATATTTTGTCTTTCTTTCTGTTTCCGGCGGGACAACCCGTGTCCCTTCGTGCTTCGCACACTGTACAATTCTTCAGATACAGGCTAGTATGTTTGTAATGATAGCGTTACGACGAAATTATCACGAGATGATCTCACGTGTCTCGAACGAAAGTCGCTCGATGAGACGACGATTCGTAAGATCATCCCTTAAGAATCGGCTGGTACAAAAATTGTATATTTACAAAAGAAGAAAACATAGACTTATGCAGCTTACATGATTTACTTCTCGCGCACGCAAATCTCAGCATCTCTGCTCCAAGTGAGAAACATTATTAGCGGTACATGCTCGATGGAAATCTGCGAACTTTAAATGTTCAAACGTATGATCCCTCTCTTTTTCTTTTTTTTTTTTTTTTTCTTTCGATCAACAAAAATTCTGCATTTTGCACGTTGTCTCGATTAAATTTTTATTTTAGCTGTACATTTCCCTTAACTCTTTGCCTTATGATTTCTTATTAATTACTTGTGCGAGTCTGAGCTGTATTAGATGACTTATGATTTCTTATTAATTACTTGTGCGAGTGTGAGTTGTATTAATATTGAAATATTACTCGTGTTAAACTCTTGATATGGAATAATGTAATTGTGAGTAAAAAAAAAAGAAAAGAAAATTAATATTGAGTATAATTTTTCATCCAAGTTGGACAACTAGTTCTCCTGTTACCAATAATTATCAATAATACTGTGCCAATCAAGTATAATTATTATTACTCGTAATTTGATTGTACTAAATGTTAGAATAAAAATTGTACTATTATCAATAATCATTAACTCTAACCAATAATTTGATTAATCGATGATAAGATAAAATAAAATATGATAGCAGTAAAGAATTTTTATCACGAGTATATAATCTGTCTTTTCATGATCAAGTATTGTTTTATTTTGTGAAAAAAATTATTTTTTATCAATTATTAGTGACAGGAATACATTTTTTTTTCTTTTCTAGTAAGTTTGTAAAGCTGCACTGCAATTTGAGACCAGTTTTATTAAAAATAAGTAAATTTATCGTTTTTTTTTTAATTGTGAATCAAATAATGATAATACATAATCATAGTATCAAAAACTGAAACGATTAATTAAATTAAAACGGGAATCCCTGTTACGTGAATAAGTGAATGTTATAATTATAAGGCAAAGAGTTAACGAGTTTATGTAACAATATGTATAAAAATACATATTACAATAGAATAAAATGAATACATTATCTATTAAAATACATTTCATTAATGAAACAAATATTTCGATACAAATAAATTCATTTTAACAGTGCAGTAATGAATGATTCATCGAAGAATAAAATTTAATTTATTTTCATATAACGCACCGTGAAAACAGCAAATTTCAGGCAAAAAATTATCGTATCGTATGAATCCTTTAAAATTCATTTCATATTGAATATATTTTAATATAAATGTCTTAATTGCAGGTATCATTTTTTAAATCGTGAATAATTTTAGTCGTATCCGTATATAAAATAAAGAGTCTTGTTTAATCTCAGCAAACATCATAATAGGTTATTAGCAACTCACTTCAAATTAAAAATCAAATTTTACAATTTTCTTTCCATTTTTGATTAATTCCTCACTGTCGCGTCAGCCATCGTAACAGGTTATTAAGCGATTCATTGCAAACGCGAGTTTTTATCATTTCCCAAAGAAGATTAGTTCATTCGAAAAACTTCAATGTTGCTTCGATGGTTTTATCCTGAACGTAAAATAATTAATTAATTCTTCATTGTTGCGTCAACCATCGCAAGCACAGGTTGTATTGGCGATACATTTCCAATTTTCAAAAGAGATCGATTCGTTCGAATAGCTGTAGCAGTTCTTCGATAATTTTATCTTGAACGTGACACACGTTTTAATGCAGTGTACATCGTTTAATATCGTCAAGTCGATCGCAGACGTCGCGACCAAGCACATTCCATAGTTATTAACAGATCTATGATTTGTGCGCGCTGTTTAAAAAATATAAACGTATACATACATATGCATCTTTTCCATCCTTAATTATATCGCACTATGTACAACAGCCGCGCGAACAACGCGCGTTATCGTTTTAACGACTGGTTAATTAATTTATCATACAATTACGTCATGATGTTCCTACGTTGTACACTTGGGTGTTTATCAATCGGCTAAAATGTAATTGGCACAAATCGATAATCGATCAAACTTAATTAATCATCTGTGTATACCGAAACATCTTTCCACAACTCACGTCCATGGGATTTTGCACGTTCGCTCGCTCGCTCGCTCGGGCATTATGATTTATCACAGAACAACATTACTGTTATACAACGTTAATAACAACGAAATTTTAATAACATCTCGCATGCTCGATCTCTTTAATGGCCAATCGTTGAATTTCACTTGTTCCGATGAATTACGTGAACGTATTGATTTATCGATAGAATTTTTTTGAATACTGTTAAAGATTATTGTAGTGTCATGTCGGAATAAAATGTAAAATTAGCATATTTGATACTGGAAATATTTCGCAAACAGTTGAGCAGAAAGAGGAAAAAGACGTTCAATATTTGTCACAGACAGTTTCGAAGTTTTCTAATACAAGCGTCATCGAACAGATGCAAAAACTGAGAAAACGTTTAACTTCCGAAGTTGGTCTACGAAATAAAATTTGGAGCACTTCATCAAATTCAATTCAGGTTGCATTCCTCGCGAAGTTCAAAAATTAGACGAAATAAAAAACTCGAGAGTAAATTTCTAGTTTGGCGACTATCAATGTTCTGTGTTTTTTTTTTTTTTTTTTTTTTTTTTTTTTTTCTTATATAAATCAAACATGAACAAAAATAAATGCCAGATTTCATATTCCTCAATATGGAGGATTGGGTTAGGTTTGGAACAATTCTGTGTAGCCATCTGGAATAAAATGAGAAGAAAGAGAAAGTAAGTACTAAACTAGAAATTTATCAGAGTTAAAAAATATATAAGAAAATTTTCTAGAATGCATAATCGTTTGATAAAATTTGATATTAATTTTCATTCTACGACATTGTATGGATACGTCAGAATCGAACAGCGTGAAAAACGAAAGATTTGAATTCATGGCTGGTATCTCTTCCCTGTTACATTATAACACTTGAAATTTCATATTTTACATCGTCAGTGTTAATCTCAGTACAGAGAAATATTTGAAACGTCTACGAACTATGTTTCAACAGAATCCGCGTCTACTTTCATCAATTTGTACAATAAATTTTGCCATTTCGCAAGTATAGAGGCTTAAGCAAGTGAGTAATTTATTCAGAATTCATGCGAGTGCGTTATTTCAATTTCTATAGTTTTCAAACGATGAGCGACAATAAGCAATGAAGCAGCAGCAATAATATTTTCTAATGTAACACTTGAGTCGAGTTCAACAAGGCAAAATTTATCGATTTCTCGCTTATTCCTCCCATGTTAAAAGCTGCAATACAATAAAACATCAATCGTCCTAGCATAGAGCAATCCAGATCTTACTACACAGATCGTTCTTACATTTACGTTACGTTATGCTGATATGATCGTATATCTACAAAAGCACACTTACACAGACGAATGATCCGAATTTTTCAATTACACTTGTGCGTGATACGTCGACAACCTGATCGAGTGAAAAAGATTCAACGACGAAATTTCGTGAATCTGATTCAACGAAAGCAATACACCGAAACTTGTTAACAGTGACCAAGCGGTACTTGTAACTTCATATTTAGAAGATAATAATACTTACAAAAATATAAAATGTTCGTTCAATACTGGTTGAAAAATTTCCGTTGAAAGTTATCTACGATCGATAACGTTATGACCAACTGTCGGAAAGTATCTAAGTACATTTCCAAAAAGAAGAACAATTTAATCTGCATCTTGGAGTAAAAAACTTCAGTTAATTAATTCAACAACGAAGAAAAAAGGAAATCCTGCCGTTGCGATTTACAATACGCATTTCTAGAATCTGTGCGAAACATCCGGGTTAAATAATACAAGAGAGAAAGAAAATTTCGATAATGAAACATCCTTGTTTCCTTGCAATGCTCTTAGGATCTCTCGAAAGTTCGAACTGAAAATTCAACAACAAGAGAACGGAAGGAAGAAGATTTAAATATTAAAAATGATTCTCTGGTGTGAAGGTATCTACATGCAATTTACATACTCTTAAAATTCGTGTTGGAATTAAAAGCTCAATGTGAGAGACTTCATTCAATGCGGAAAAGTGGAGGAAAATTCAGATAACAGAAAACGTATCCATCAACAACATACGTAAATACGTTGACTGAGCTACTCTGTCTGAAATGTTTGAATCTCTGAAATAACGAATTGAATTAATACTAGCGAAAACAAAGAGAACAAGAACGCGTGCATTTTCCAAATGAACCTCGAACGACCCGGTAATCGTAATTATCCATTTACACAGAGAAACATCAATAACATGCGTGTTTGATGATACACATATACGCGCGTACATATACAGCGTAGTAGTATATAGCAAAGAAATTCGATGGATTGGAAACTGCAGTTGTCCGCTCGATCTCTTCTTCAATCGATCCGTTGTGCGTCGGTGGCTTTTATCCTTCGTTTTCTAAACGTACGATTACATCTACGAAATCTCATAATGTCTCTGGAACAATGTATTTTTTTTTTTACAGAGGAGGCAAGCTCGAAATTTGGGGTGTTCAATTTATGTAAACATTGTTATTCTATAATACTCTATTGCATTTGGCAGATCATTGGCGGTTTTCTTGATTAATATTCAATTAATATCGTTGGGTGGTAGACGACTTACAATAGGATCCAAAGTCAAAATAATATTATTAATAATAATATGTTAATAATATTACTAATGATATATTGTTACATTAGTTAATAATTTTAATGAAATTTTACGAGTTGCAAGTTATGGATATTAACAGAGTTTCTTTCATCACAATAAGAAATTTGATAAAAGAGAAATTAAATTTTTTTTATTGTTCTATATGACGTAAAATTGTAGAATTAAATAATACAATGTATTGTGCACGATAGATATTATATATATATAATATATTATATATATTATAAATTATTATATAAATTATATAAAATTTTAATTTTATTCTAAATATAGATAGATATCTATATTTAGAAAGATCTGTCCTTAGTGTGGTCTTTAGATTTTACCAAATAGTATTTAGTATATTCAAAATAAATATTAAAGCACCATCTAATATTTATATAAATGTAAAAAAGAAAAAAATGAAACGAAGAAATTGATTTTTAAACGAGAACAGAACAAAATTTTTACTATGGAATGCTGAAGAAAGAAACTCTAGGCATTGATTAAAATCCGACCTCTGATTCATTATATTCGTCTAGAACACAACGATCAATCTCAATTAATACCCCTGCGATACGAATTATCGGGAAGCGTTATAAAAATATTCATTGACAATAATATTATATCAGTTAATATCAATCCTTAATTCCGTGTTCTGTCTAGTAATGATATCCTACAACAGTTCACGTGCAACCTTGAATATCGAACATTCAGTTACTCTGTATAATCTCGGGGAAAAAATTCATTCATTGAATATCCACGACGATGAGACCACGGCGATGCAATTTTTATTTCTATTTATTTCGATTGTTAACCATGACCACGTTCAATTCGTTTTGAAAAATCGACAAATTTCGATCGATTCTACCATCGGACATCAACGGATCGATAAAAAAAAAATATGGAGTCGATTGGACATTTTTTTTTTTTTTTTGTCTCTAATACAAGTACGATCACGCGAATTTTACGAATCGTTCTACATATGTACTTAAGTGATATAAAAACGTTTCTCCAAAAATACATGTGGGCAGTGAATTTCAATCCCATTCTTCTTTTTTCTTTCTTTTTGTTTCTCTTCTCGAATGTCTTCCTTCTCCGTCTTCCGAGGGGGAAACCAGACCGAGAGAATTCGTTTGACCCTGCTGAGAGTAATCGATTTCCCTGTTGCTCTTAAACACCTAAAAATTGTCCGATCACGCCTACTTGCCTCGTCGTAAATACAAAAATTAAGTACACCATTTTGCAGCATCGAGCAAATCTCTATATAAGTACCAGAAGCGACGATCGGCTCTTTCCGATTCGTCTTAAACGCGTTGCCGTCGTTCAACGTTCGCTACCTGTTCGATTATTATTGGTTATAAACTGGGTCTCTGTTTTATTACTGGATTGAGTAATAAGTTTGCTTGCCGTATGTTTTAATCTTTTGCACTCAGACAAGTAGTGAATCACGTGTAATTTTATTTTTGATATTTTTTGCACGAAGGAGATTTGTTCATTGTTCATTGCATTGCTACATTCGTTGCAACAAGCCTGATTATTTTATTTTCTCCGACTGACAGACTGACAATTGTGCTGGCATAAATAATATTCAGACCTCTGATTGTACAGAATTATTTAAGAATAATATGCGTGCAATTCTGAAGATTTTGATTAGAAATGTATGAAATGTTGTTAAAATTCAGATTTTTATGAATTTATGGAAAATTTTGAAGTTCCGTAGAATGTATATCTAAGTACAGCGCTTTAACATTTAATAAGTAAACAAATTTCCTATTAAGATTCTATTTTTTGATTATTTTCAAACTATAATATTATTTTAATTCTATTCTCAAAAATTCCACGAAACATCATAAGTATGTCAGAAGTATGTATGCATAAATAAAATCGTTCAAAAGAGATCTAACTTTTCGACCTTATCAAGAAACATTCATAGCTCTAGAAATGTAATCTTGAATTCAAATAAATTGTAACTATAATTATCGAGTTGTTGCAAGAAAATGTTTCTGATTTGCAAGAGTGCAAACTCCTCTTGCCTTATGACGTGTCGATCATGGATCTGATACAATATAAAACAAATTATAATTCCAATTTTCCAATTTTTACTTTGCTTTCCAACTACAAAATTATAATGCAAATTATTGAAAACAACTCACGTACGTATAATTTTATGTGCGAATGTCAAAGTAGATGTAAAGATCGCAAGACAAGCGATTAACTTCATTTTAAACGATAGTATAAAAAAATTGAAGAATCAAAGAATCCAAGAGTATATCTGAATTTTTGAAATAAAAGGCATGTATTTCTAATAAATTACGTTTCGATTAGATACGTAAATTTTACACAGACCTAGCAACACTTAATAACTGTTCTCTTTTTTTCCAAGGAACGCGAACGAATTTATTACTCAATCTAGCTTTGATATCAACAACAAGACGAATCGTTAATTGTTAGATTTGATCGTTGCCTCGTTTCTCAGACTTCATTGTTAATATTTTCTAAATTGTAGTTCTATCAATCATCTAAATTGCATACAGTTTCTGTTCTTGAAGATACTCGTTCACTCGTTCATTGTTCGTTCGGTTTACTATCCGTTTATCCAACAAATTAGTCTTACGTGTTAACGACAAACGACACGAAACGTTGACAACGACGTCAAAGAACGATCTCTACGCTAATGTGTAATTAACTTTCAGAACGATCTGGCGATCGTCGTTTCGAATCGACTGTCAATAAGTAAATATGTATATTATACGGATCGTCGAGTGATTCTCGTGAAAAGTGATATGACTTCTACGAAGATGCGAGTTTCTTGTTCCCACTGACATGTTTTTTTTTTTTTTTTTTTTTTTCTTACTTTTCCTATCATGAAAAAAAGAAGGAAATCGTCCTCCTCTCATCCTTCTTCCCTTCCCCCTTTTTTTTTCATTCTAGGCAATGTTTTACAATTTAATCGGCGTCGCTACTACAGCCCTTGGACGGATGGTTGCCACTCACGATTTTTTTTAATTACATCAGCAACGGCGTCTAAACCAATTATCGTTTGGTTCACAACAAATCGACCATAACGTGATGAGAACACTTTAGAATTCAAAATCGATGAATCTCGAAGCTTGAAACGTTGAAATTATGATTTGCACGATATTTCAGATAATTGTGAAATGAGACTATTATTGAGATTATATCGAAAATTATTCAAATGTTTGAAAACGTAACAAAAACAAGTGTTCGTTAATATATTTAATAAAAGAGAAACGAAAGGTATAGTATTTGCATGGAATCGTGAAATGAACTTTTTCATTGGTGATTATTAAACTGCGGATCTTTGTGCACTTGCAATGTAAATTTATAAAAATCCACACAACACGCATAATACATGAAATACCTGTTGCAATATTTAACAAGTGAAACAAATTTGTCTTTGGGTCCTACTTTTTTTTTTTTATTAGAATTTAAGAAAATCAATTTGCATAAAAATCAGCAGTTTAGCAATTACACGTGAAACTGATTACAATGGAGCAAGAAATAAAAATTTATTAAACAGCGAGGGACGATTTATATTACGCGAAGAAAGCAATATGAGAAATCTAGAAATATAAAATTGAATGTCAGACGTAGATTTATTATTTTCCCAAATGAGAAACGTTTCTTTTGAAAAGTTGGATCTATTCGATTAAACTTCAAGAATTCTCATACACTCGCAGATAACGTAAAATACAATTGTTCGCTTAACGTGTCGCAAATAATGTAATATCTCGTAGTTCGCAGAATGCACGAACGAAAAACAGCAAAACAAATAAATAGTAAATAAAAATCAGTCGTCAAAAGTTCCAAATAATCGTGGAAACACGATTCGTCATCGTTTTCGAGAGTTGAGTCGATTTGTTGCGAACCGGACGGCTCGATCGAAGCGTGGCAACCCAATGCGGGATTACGCATCTTACAATCCTTAAGATATGCAACCTGGACTTATCTAACATCGCGATAGGTAACCTAAGCGCGAGGATCGGTCGTGCCGACGTGAAAATCGAGGCGGGAACCGTCGATTTCCATCGACATGCGCTCTCGCGATCATTTCAAAGCCTAATTAGTTCGAGAATGTCGACACACAGCGATTTTTTATATTATTTACACGACGAGACAGAGATCGAAGATGAAACGCGCGCTGCCGACCTACGGGAAAAAAAATTCTTTACCACGCTACTTCACCTCGCACTCTCTCGTTTCGAACAAACGTTCAGACGCAACGTCATTTGTTATATACCTCAGCATGCACGGCATATTTCGATAAATAACTCATTTAAATATTTTCGTCGAAACGATTCGTCTACCATCTCCAATTGAATTTTCTAACACTCGAATTTTACGTCTCGAAGAATCTCATCGTCGTTTGTTAGAGCGATCTCCGACTGCTTTTTTTTTTTTTCTTTTCATTCACTTTCGGCATCCGGTTTCTTGAATCGTTCCTCCCGCGAATACCTGCAAGGTATTTTGCACTTTCTCGTTTTCGACAACGAAATTTCACGTTCTAGATGCGTTCTCGTAGACTGTCTACTGATTTCTGACGTTCGTTTGTGAATCATCAGCGACGTCGAATCATCAGACTGCTGTGTTAACATGTGAGTGTATGAGAGTCTGTGTGTTCTAAAGTGGATCCTCCGAGTTAAGCCGTGGACACATAAAGAGTAGTGACAAATGTAGTTAAAAAAAACCTCGAATAACGTTACTCCGTGGTTACATCTTGGTCGAAATTGAATGAACAGTAAACACAGATTGCAGAATATTCCGTCAGAAATCCACAGTATGTACAGTGACTTCCCGAATACGATATTGAACCGTCTCAGTATGTCATAAATGTAACATAAACTCTTGTTTGAGATAACATAATAAACTCTTGTTTCGTTCAATTCTACTGATGGAATACGAAAAGTGCCTCGGTGACGAAAGTAAAGTTACATTCTCGTGTGTAGTGAAATTATTACGAGACTTGGTAACATCAAAAGATCTCATATTTCTATAACAATTTCAATAAAATAGTCTAAGTTACGTATTCTGTGATATAGAATATTATACGTTTTACTTTCTTGTATCTTGTAACAGTACAATCAAAGACAGGGTAGCAACAAATTGTCCTCCTTTTCGCTGCTGAATGCTCTCGTGTTGTCGCGAATCCATAATTTTTATTACAGCCCTTTAAATGGCCACAGCTTTGAGTGCGATATTTTCTCTCGTTCGACGTATCTATTTATTGTCGACATTAATTTGCCACTCGTGCGTTGTCCAGACGACTCGGAGCCAAACGTAATTTCACGTTCGCGAAATTGAAATTGATTCCCACCCTCCCCCTTCTCGCACGTTTAGTCCTTTAGCTCTCGTTCACTCGTGAGTCGCCAGTAAAAGAAGAAAAACTAAAGACGCATCACTTTGAACGTATGCTTCCTTTCGTAACAGAGCTAACTAGTCGTCTTTTGTTTGTCGTTTTGTTCAGAAGCACCACGTGGCGTTACATTACCGAATGAACATCGACTACATATAATCGATTATCGAGGAATCGTCGCATGTTCAGTCTCTTGGCTTTTGCCTTCGCGATTTAAGCAACATGCCACGCATGTTATCGCGTCGTAATGCTACTCTCGATAACGGTGCACCGCACCTCTTCAAAATACTTCTAGAACATCCTCGTGTTCGTTGATCCCTGAATGAAACGAGGTATTCGAACATCACATTCCTGACTCTGCTATTCCTTCGTCGTCTGGAAAAATAAACGAGAACCAGGAATGAGAATTTTCAGTGGAATTTTTAGTGGGTGCTTAGATTTTTGGTGAAAAATCATGCTACTTGATATTATAGAAACAAACTGAGAAAGCTGAATCGATTAAATGCAGAGAAAATTCGGCATTGTGACTTTGATATACAATATATATGGTACTTTTTTTTCTATTGCAATTTGATAGTTGCATGTAAGTATTTTAAAATAAAATATTTGAAACTACACAGAGTGTTTTTAATTCGGTGGAACGATTCTTATTGTAAAGAAACAAGTCAAAAGGGAGAAATAAAATATTTAAATTTACAATTTTCGGTGATCTAATAATTTTTCAATTTTGTAAATTTGAGGTTTCATTCTCGGCAAAATTGAATTTCAAAAATTTTTTATACAGATAGATATGGATACTTGAATTTGGCTGATTCTGGATTGACATATTTTCAAATTCGACTTTATGGGAGGAGAAGCTGTAAATGAAAGAATTTTATTCTTTCTTTCTGACTATTTTTTCATGTAAAATCACATTCTGTCTGGTTATTCCACCAGATTGGAAACACCCTGTATATAATAATTAAAAATTTTAAAGAAGAAGCAAGTTTCGTTTCGTTTATTTGTAGAATATACGATATTGAATGAATCTTGACATTTCTGTAAAAAATGAATTTTCTTTTTAAATGCTTTAGTTACTGATAATATTAAATTCTGACTATCGTAGATTTTATAGTTTCTTCTTTAGAAAAAATTCACATTGCTGAAAGTATTTAATTCTTTCTTACAAATTCAATAAAGTATACATCCAATTTTGTTTCTAATGAAATAATTAACTTTGAAGAAAAAGATAAAATCAAATTATAAATCCAAAATAAAAAAAGATGAAAGCTTCAACTGTGTTCAATTGAGATTAAATCGTGTGAGCAATTGAAAGGAATTAAATTAAAAATTTAATTAAATTAATTAACTAAATTATTTTACTCCTTAAATCCTCCAAAACTACGAAGAGATAGCAACAAAATTGAATGTACAAATAAGAATTTTGTTATTTGTATTATTCAAATTCACAATTATCGGAGATTGAGACAACAGCAGATGCAACAAAGTCTGCGAGATACCAAAAATGGCTCTCATTGCATGCTCTTCCTATAAATTTATGCCAGAATACATTAATATTTCGATGCAAATAATTAACATCAACGTGACAATCACGAAAGAATTATTTCTTCGAAATCGTACCAGTCGTATTTTTGACAAAAGGAGGAAAGCTGAAGTTAAAAACGGCAATAATCAGAATCTCAAATGATGATTAATTACAGGAATCGTATTCGCTTAAATTACAAAATATAAAATAAATATAAAATGATCATTACCCAGCAAACTGAGGCTCCTCTTCACTGCTACTTATGTACAAAAGCAAAATTATTCTTCGATCAACACGAAACAAATAACATATTCCTATTGCTGCCTGTACATTATAAAGCGTTTTATGTGTTACTTTCTATCGATTAGCTCTCATGCCACGTGCATTTCGCGAAACTATAGTTACCATGGGCATGCAACGTACTGTGCCGACAGTGAGAGAAATAATAGAAAACAGGCGGAAAAACGAAGTAAGCGAGGATCAAAATTACCATCGACTCCGGAATCGCAGTTCGAGGGTCACCTTTCCTTTTCATCCTCGGCGGGACTCTTTGTGTTTTCAACGGAGCTTCGATTCTTGCCTGGATTCAAAGGGATCACGAGGTTGGAGAAGGGAAGTGATTTCACTACGTACGGACGTGATACAATTTACCATAAAGCAACAACACTTTTGCACGTGACACAAAATCGAACGTGCCCTTCCTTTTTTTAAATTTTTTCGAAAGAGCCAATATAAATTCAAAAATCACTACTACCATCACCATCACCATCACCAGACTTTGCACGATTCATACTTGATTCGTTAAGAATTTTTTCTTCATTTTTTTTTTTTTTTTCTTACTCGTAAATGCACTGCTAAAATATTTTTCTTAGAACACACTGCGGTGTATAAATAATTGGACGTTTAATGCAATTCACCAAAAGGTTGTTGCTTCTATTTCGCTTTCCACAACTATAATTTAGATAATTACTATAATTTATTGTAATTTAAATAGAGGTTAGATAATGTCATTCAAATTCCATATTCGTTTCTAACGAATAACTTGTATTAATTATTAATTAATTATTGATTAATTATTAATTTGTATTAATTGTTCTATTAAGCGTACAATTATTACATAATTACAATTCAATGAAAAAGATTCATTTGAATTGTGTTTTATATATTTTCGATAATTTAGGATTGTCCAAATACTTATACACAATAGTGTATATATAATGAGTCACAGAAGTATTCATTATATTCATTAATTGAAGAACTGGCAGCAAGCAAGACGTAGTTTCACTTTTTACACTCTCTTTTTATTATATATACCATCTCATTAAAAAGAAAATTCTTTTTGGTAATTTGAGAAAATTTTTCATATGAAATGTAGTTTTAACTAACAAGTACGGCGATAAATATTGGTTAACAAATTTATAGTATGTTTAAAATAATTCCTGACTTTTCAATTGCTTTTTTATTAGTTGGAGTTGTTTTTCATTGCCAACATTAAATGATTCCATATTCTTTTACAATGCAATTTTCAAAATTTTTATGAATAATAATCCCAATTACCTTACTTTTTTAAAAATATATCATCACCGATCAAAATCTTGATATTTATATTGTAAAACATTTTTAACCAGCTTTATATTGTAAAACATTTCAAAGCCAGCAATATTGTAAGAGTACGAATATTTCTGTGATTCACTGTATACTGTTGCTCAAAAGTTTGTGGACATTTGCTTATTTTTAATAATTCAAAATGCAAAAATGCTATATAATATATAAAAATATTTAAGAAATACATTTGCTTATTTTTAATAATTCAAAATGCAAAAATGCTATATAATATATAAAAATATTTAAGAAATACATAAAATATCCAAAGTATGTAACAATCTTCATAATGTACATATATTTCTGCATTTGCTTTCACGAAAATTTCAATTTTCATAAATACTCCCGATCTAATTGCGAGATAAAATCCGTTTGATTTTACGACAAGATAACAAGTATCATCAACAAAATTAATCATTCTATTAATTTATTCGTGTACTCTCATTATCAGTACAAATCGACTAAATGTCCACATATTTATGAGCAGCAGTGTGTATTTATTCATTGTTTATGTATTTCAGTAATTTGTAATAATAGAAGGAAATGGACGACGAGAAATGAACGTCATACATTACTGAAATTACGAAGAATCAATATCACTGATGGGTGTTTTTAAATTATACGTCATATTTCGATTTTTGGTAGACGTTTCACCAATCTCGAATCACTCATGCACTACTGTTTTCTGTCTTGAACGATTGAACTCACACAAAAGAGATAAATGCATTGATTATTCAACAAAAAAAATCAAGTAAATATCGAAAGTGAGGCTTTAACGAATTTTTTTTCTGTACGCTTTTCCGTCGCGATGCTTTAGGATAGAATATATCTGAGCTTAAAGTATATATATATATATATATTTATATTTATATTAAAAGATATTAAAAAATATTTCGCACTTCTAAATTTACTCTGAGATTTATTTGTCAATTAAATAATATTTCTATTTTTAATTTAAGAACGTTTGAGGTAATTTCTATTCTAAAAAAATAGCTTTCCTTAAACTATTTTTTCACCATTTTTGTATTTTTTTTTTTTTTTTTTGTCATTGAATATTTTTATCGTCAGAACTTTGCATATGATATACTTGAAGCTCAGAGTATATTATATCGTTAGGAATGTGTGAGTACTTAAAATATTTACGTAGATCTTTGAAATTTTGTTAGATACACAAGATGATAAATCGGAAAATTCGCTTCACATGGAATATAAAAATGAAATCATTATAAAGCTCTATTTAACTTTCACTGAATATGTTATAAACTATACAAGTAGAACGAATCAGTGAACCTTCATTATAAACTTCAACATACAGCTATAAACTATAAAAAGCTCCAATAAACTTCATTTATACAAAATCCATGTGCCAGGTATAATATTTCATTTAGCGTCAAAAATAGCGAAACTATCACATCTAAAAAAAAAAAAGAAAAAAATAAAACAAACCCGAGCTACACTTCGTTCAATTTATAATATATTGTTCGCGTTAGAAACGAACGTCCAAAAATTTTTAATACGCGCACATCCCTGTTCATCTCGCAGAGAGCAAGTCTCTCGAAATTACCAAATTCCGAAAGCGGCCAGTTCGAAGATGGAAACTCACCTTCGAATCCTTGATTGTCGTGGATCTCCCGCGGTGGTCCAGTCATGTCCTGGCCTTCGAGCACCGCCAGAAGACACTGATGTATGCAGATGTATTGCTGCTCCGTCTGGACCATCCAGACGCGCTCCTTCCTCATTGCCCAGACTATTCCAAAAATGTCGACGTACTTCGACACCAAGATCTGCTGAAGTATTCTGTCCAACGTGATGAACGTGCCGCTGCGGCCAACACCAGCGCTGCAGTGAACGACGATCGGTCTTTGATCCGGTCTCACTTTCTCTCTGAACGCTCGAACGAATCTAGCCAACGTTTGAGGCGGATTTGGTACACCGAAGTCCGGCCACGTTGTGAAATGGAAGTGTTGAATGATTCTCTTGACGTCTCCCTGTCGATGAAATGTTTTGTTGGCGAAGTTGTTTCTTTTTTTCTTTCTTTCTTTTTTTTTTTTTTTTGAGATTTCGTTGGCTATCCATTTATGATATTTTCTTCTAAATCAAATTTATATTTAAAATTTTAAACGTATATATATATATATATATTACTGTTCAAATTTTGCATGAAATCATGTTCTTTAGATAGTTGGTATCTATTTATAAAAGTTATTATTATTTAAGTTATAATTAATTATAATAATAATTATAATAATATAATTAATGTAATATTATAATAATATAATTATATATAAAAATATACATATATTATATATAATATATAGTATATATAATTATATATATAATATTATAATATTATAATTATATATATATATATAATATTATAATAATATAATTAATATAATATTATAATTATAATAATATAATTAAAATGATAATAATTTTCTTTTCTTTTCTTGCATACCTTTGTATAGAATATAGTATAGAAAAATTTTCTTACCCTGCACAGCATGAATTCCGTGATGCTCCAATCGGGGTAATGCGTCTCGTTCAATATCGTAACGCAAATGTCCCCGTAATAAACAGGATGAGTATCCATAGGCCAGTAGTGGTCACACTTTTCCCTGCCCTTTTCAATACACCTTGTTAGCATAACAATGGCTCTGCTATTGCTTTCCCAGACCATCCTCCAGAAATCGTCGCGTGTCGAATGCAAAGGTCCTTGTGTAACGATAAATTCTCTTGGAGAGTTGTGGCCCTGATGTAAAAACGTAACATTCTTTGAAATTCTCTTTTTTTTTTTTCCACGTTAGCTATAATCGAACGATACTGTTCATTTATAGTATTAAAATTACAAAATTAGAACTTTACTTCTTAGTCTTTTTTTTTTTTGCGCGCGCGTTAATTGTTGAAATAATCGAAGAGTAACATGGACTTATTATAGTACTGTTAAATAATACTGTTTACGATTTGTGACTAAAATACGAAATGGAAAATAGCTAAAACACAAAGTAAAATAAAATACGAAATAAAGTGCATAGAAAGTGCTAAAATACAAATTAGTTAGATGAGAATCATATTGATAACATTTATAAGAAGAATTGCAATTGTGTTACATCTTATGTATTGTATTTTCAATGAGCAATATGATATATTTTCATTAATAACGTCTCAATCGTACAAGTGATACAGAGGTTCAAACTCACAGGAACGTAATTGGCGTTAATATAGTCGGAACCCTCTTCGTCATCTACAGGCTGCAACTTAAATCTGCTGTGATCGTAGGGCAAAATATTTGTGAAACGATTCTTCGGTCTGTTGCACGGTAAATCAGCGGCTGTACAAGGTTGATCTCTTCCAACATGCTTCAGTTCTTCGAACTCTTCCGAGAAACGAAAGTCCGAGTCCGCCGACATCGTGCGATAATGTTCCGAAAAATCTTCAATTTTAATTGGTCGACTGTAAACAAAAATTTTGAGGCACTCAATTAGTTAAAGTTAGTTGAGAAATAGATAAATTTAATAAAAAAAAAAAAAGAACTAGAATGGCTTTAAACTGATAGTACTCTGTCCTTTTCTCTTGTACAATTAAAATTCCACAAAATACAAAATTCTTACATATTTCTCATAAAAAAAAAAAAAAGAAAAAAAGAAGAGGGATCTTCTAATTCTAGATACTTAAATTTAATTTCCATACACGCACTGTCCAATCAGGGGATCATTCTTTGTGATATTTTAATTGCAAATCGTAATTCTCTTTTTAAATTTTGATTTATTAAGTTGTAAAAGCAATTGTTACAATATAAATTTACTTCTTAAGTATGTAGAAATCTTTGCTTCTAGCACAATATAAATACAATGTAGTTTGTGAATTAGTAATTTCGTTAAAATATCTAAAATTTGCCATGTACAAAATTTACCTAGTATCAATCACGCTGTCTGGTAAAGACAAGTTGTCAGTGGTCCTTGTTTCAGTCGTTTTACGTCCTTGACTTCTTCTCCGTCTGACCAATAGTCCAATGCCCAACAGAGTTAACAAAAATACTATTGGAACTATGACTCCAACCATGATAGCCGTATTGTCCTTATCTGTTTCGAATATAACAAGACTACAATTAGAAAGGTTTATTAAATGTTTTAGGCCTCAAATATAACATTCATGTTGCTATAAAACTGCAATAGAATTACTTATATATTTTTGTAACAATTATTTTAATGTGGTTGGTATATTATAAATATATTATAAAAGGTATATTATAAAGTAATCAAATGCATTATAAGGTCGTTATTAGAAACAAATATCGTTGGCTAACGAACTTGATATTAATAATTAATATAAGGAATTCCATCAGATTTTGAATTGTTAACATATAGTAACCTTGTTTGTTACTTTAACTTTATTCGTTATTTATTTATCATTAACTTTACCTGCCAGCAGCAATCCTTGAGCAGACATGTACACGAAATAACGAGGCATGAATTTAGCAAGCTTCCTATAGCTACGCGATACGTTTTTACTCCAAGTGTTGAATTGAAAAAAAAGAGAATACGAATTTTAATCAAGAATACATCCATTTTAATTAGAACCTCTCCTCTTCGTAATTCTTTAACTACACACAGTAACAAATAACATTTCACGCAAAGAGCTATCTAACAGTCATTTAAAAAAAAATTTATTTTTTCCAAAATAGTCTCTCGCACCATTGAAATTGAAAGAAAAAGAAAAACAAAATCAATCAATATCCATGATTTCTGAAAAAACGTTTCATACATTTTATGTATGTGCGATATATCAAGTATCCTGAATGCGCGAAACAAAACGAAAGGAAACTGCTTATGCCAACAAAGAAGGAAAAATGACGAATCCGAAATCCTATCGAAGCGTTGGAAAATTACGTCTGTGTGTCACGTTGCACAAGTCGAAAGAATTTCCTAGCATCGATGAGCTGGCTCTTCAACACGATCGTTCTCACCTGTTTGAATCGGAAAACTGTAGCTAGTATCCGTGAATTTGTCGGGCGCGGTGAACGCTCGAACTTTTACTTTATAGGTGGATCCGGACTTCAACGGCCCGTTACAGTAACCGATTTTATTGTCGCAATTCTCGCTGCCGATCGTGAAATCTTCCACGGAGCCGTTCTTGAAGGGATAATAGGGCTCCATCACCTGCGAATCGAATAAAAAGTTCAATTAACCTCTCAAATTCAATTTAATATGATTTATATTTAAAGTACGTACATTTATATTCAATAGTAATAATTCGATGTTTATCTATAGTAGAATAATCTACATAATCTTTATCTGAGCTTTATTTATTCGAGAAAAACTTTAAAAATTAAAATTGTTGGTTAAATTCGCTTATTTCAATGTGAAGTGATATGCAAATACTTCGAATTTTTGGAAATTACAGAATTTAATTTCAGGAAGGCATAATAATAAAAAAAAAAAGCATTAAGCAAACACTTGGTATTTCCTTAGATAATCTTAATATTATGAAACAGATAATATAGGTTCGATATGAATTTAATATAAATGATATTCTCAAATAAAATGTTACATTTTTATTACTTTTGTCGCATAAAAGAAATGAATCAACATCTTGTTAATCGATTCTTGTTGATTCGATCATTGCTGTTTTTTACTATTCGTTTGTCATGTTTGAAAATTAGAATTTCTGAGAACTGAATCATTTTCACGAAGCAAATCATCATGTTGACTATTAAAATACCACGTAATACTTTTTCATATTTACGTTAAGCTAATTGTCTACGGTGCACACGCATTGAATCGCATAAACGTCTTGAAAATTCGATCATGTTTTTTTAATGACCTGATTTATGTACATCGTTTATAAAATGCTTCTTCCATATCGAGAACTTCCTCACGGACGCAGTAAATAAAAACCATAAAAAGTGACTAACGTAGTTCAGAATTCGTTTTCTTTTTTAACGACACGAAACTGGCAAATCAAAAATCAATTGGTAAATTAGTCAAATTTTTATTGATTATCGCATAGTGGATTCCTGGCTTGTATTATTGAATATTAAGAACTACAAAAATTTAGATTTTACGCCACGCAATGTTGGAATGTTTAAATTCAATCAAAGAGAATGCAAAATAGAAAATAAAATTAAGTACTTGAAATTATTTTGCAACATAATGCAAATCTAAATAAATATAATTGCTACAGTCATTTGTAACGAGGATTAATAAAGTGCAGTATTTGAATTGCTGATGACACCTTCTCAAATTATTTTGTGATTTCAAAAACATAGTATAATTAACAACAACGAAAAATATGTTAAAGTATATGTAAATTATTATAATATTGTTTTAATTAAGCCTAATATTTTAATATGGTAAATTGCATTCAGTTACATTTTATTCACAGATACTTTAAATTATTTAACTATTCTCTCCTTTTATTTATGCTTCGAAATAAGTTATGCTTCAGACATTGAACGATTTTATTATCTTTGATATATTTAACAGTTCATATATTTCATGAATTTTAAACTTTTTATACTTCAATTTTAAATTTTGAATTTGAAATCATACATTTAAATTACAATATCTTATACGTACATTCGTCAGATATTTTCTGTTTCATCTCAGAAATTAATACCGTACAGTTTTCCTACGTTAACACAACACGAAAGTGGCGAGTTATATTGTTCAGATAGCAAAAAACTTGCATAACAGATTATTTGAATAGTGAATATTCCAGTAATTTCTGCCGTACTTTAATATCTATGCTAACGAGAACATTAAATTGCAATATACATATTTTTACATTGACAATCGAACAGTCGACACTAAAAAGATAATTATTACCTGTGTAATGAATTTCTTTGTGTTCACAATCAAATTTTGTAGAACATCCATAGCTCAACTGAGTAATCATACTATCGTCTTATTTACCGAGACTCTATTTTGCAAAAGAGGCACTTCGAAGGTGCATAAAAATTTTCGAAAATGCTGTAACCTCATTCTAAGGAAAATTAAATTATAACATCGAACGTACACCGTTTTCATCTCTTTCCACGTAAACACAATTACTCTGAAACGCTTCTATAATTCAACTATCATTGTTCTACTGCAATAGAGTTAAATAATTAACAAATCCATCACAAACCCAGTCCTCCAACTACAAAACTTGTCTCCATCCCTCGGCGAATTCACCATCACGTAAATAGTTATCTTATAGTCGCAATTTCCTCTGAATTTTAAATTCTTCCCGATTTTTATACAGCGCAAGGATATTTTTATACACCTATTTAATTTCCATGTGTTTCACCGTTACACCGACAGTGATACGCACAATTTGTTTCGGCCTCTAAACTCCCGTCTCTTTAAAACGACAACTAGAATCACGCGCGTTCGCCGATCGACTGTCACGCGTAAACACATAATGCAACAATTGCAGGAACATAATTATTTATGCGTGGTCTGGAGGCTACGTATTTCTTGATCGTTCGCGATCTCCTTCGAACGTTCGTGATCTCCAAGCCAACGAGTCATAATGCGGTGCATTAATTATTTGACATCTCGACTGCAATATCGTACGACATGTGACGCCCGATGAAAAAATATTTGACGTAATCGACTGTTGTGTGTCGTCTCGGAAGGCGTTCGGAATTCCTTCTATGTCGTTAATAATTGTTTCTTTTTTTCCTTCGTGATTGTTGAAACGTGCAGTGCGTCGCAGATGTAGCAGGAGTGCGGATTTTTATACATTTATGGGAAATTGATTATTTTGTTATTAATAGTAATCCATACAGAGAAACTGATTATAATTTATATATTTATTATTTATATATATTAATATGTACTATTATATATATATTAATTGTCTGTTGTTATTATTATTATTATATTATTAACTGATAACAATATAATTAATAATGATATTTTATTGATAACTTATTAACAACAATATAATTGTGACAAGTGCAAAAATTTCGAAAAAGTAAAAGTACAACGTGCACTTTAGCATCGATTGTAACGTTTAGTAGACAGAAATTTATCTGGTTAAATTGCTTTTCTTCCATCATTTTTCGTACGCCGTTTTTACTTTTATGATTTTTAATCCTTTCGTTTAATCTAACGAATTAATTTAATTTTGTTTGTCAATGCCAGTGTAAGTTATATAACATTGAAAATTCTATTACGAGTTATACATTACGAGGATCATAAAAGAAGAGATAAAGATAAAAGGCAGTTTGTGCTAAATGCATTTTAAGATTCTTTTTTTCTGTTTCGAGAAGTGAGCTTTTGAGAAAAAAAAATATTCTCCTCTCGTGTTCCCTTGTTATTAATAATATATTATTCTTTCCTCCCTTCCGTTCCCTTGTTATTAATAATATATTATTCTTTCGAAATCATGGAATAACTCTACGAGTAAAATAATAATTCTATGTAAACAAGTTTAAATAAATAGTTCCAAAATAAATCTATATAATAAGATATAGATATCTATATAATAATATAATAAGATTATATTATATATATATAACAGATTATAATATATAAGATTATAATATTATATATATATAACAGATTATAATATATAAGATTATAATATTATATATATATAACAGATTATAATATATAAGATTATAATATTATATATATATAACAGATTATAATATATAAGATTATAATATTATATATATATAACAGATTATAATATATAAGATTAT